>NW_022261983.1:19070146-19072646 GCF_002021735.2 Oncorhynchus kisutch
GCCCTTGAGCAAGGCACTTCAACCCTAAAATGCTCCTGTGAGTTTCTCTGGATAACAGCGGGGACACCTGATACATTCTCAGGGGTGAGGTGGTAAAACTAGGGACCCCGGGCCGATCCCATTCAAGCAACAACAGTTTTCCCCTGACATTTGGTCTCGGGGTCCATTTAGGTCCTGCCATGTTGATCTCAATATCAAATCACTTCTGGGTAAAACATGAACTACCTTTCTAGTAGTAGAGACACAGAGAGAACCACGTTTCCATCCACAGAGCGAGTGGAGTACCTTTCTAGTAGTAGAGACACAGAGAGAACCACGTTTCCATCCACAGAGCGATGATGGAAACAAACGTTTTGGTAGAAACACCACGCTTCTCTATTTCCAATAAATATTGTCTTATTCGGGTGACGTCGCGATCGATGCTGTTTGACAGGAACATTCCGTCTCTGATCCAGGAAAATCTTCTTCGTTTATTTAGTCTGTTTTAGCCGAAACGACTCGTTTCCGTCACAACTGTCGTGATTATTAAAAATTATATATAGGTTAACTTTACTCAAAAACAGTAGGCTGAAACGTGGTTATATACTGAGTGGACAAAACATTAAGAACACCTGCTCTTTCCAGGACACAGACTGACCAGGTGAATCCAGGTGAAAGATATGATCCCTTATTGATGTCACTTTGTTAAATCCACTTCAATCAGTGTAGATGAAGGGGAGTAGACAGGTTAAATAAGGATTTGAGACATAGACTGTGTGTGTGTACCATTCAGAGGGTGAATGGGCAAGACAAATATATTGAAGTGCCTTTGAACAGGGTTTGGTAGTAGGTGTCAGGCGCACCGGTTTGAGTCAAGAACTGCAACGCTGCTGGGTTTATCACGCTCAACCGTTTCCCCGTGTGTATCAAGAACTGCAACGCTGCTGGGTTTATCACGCTCAACCGTTTTCCCGGTGTGTATCAAGAACGGTCCACCACCTAAAGGACATCCAGCCAACTAGACACAACTGTGGGAAGCATTGGAGTCAACATGGACCCAGTGGAACGCTTACAACACCTTTATAGAGTCCTGAGTTATAGTTGTCAGAAGAATTGAGGGGTGGGGGGGACTCAATATTAGGAAGGTGTTCTCAAAGACTGTGCAGAAATCACTCCAGCATTTCCTGGTTGCTAAAATGTCAGTATATGTGACAAAACAAGCAGAGAATCATTATGAAATGTCTTTTCCTTAAACCCAAAATGCTGCGTTTTAAAGCTGGTTATTGAATGGGAAACAGAACTGCTCTACTGCTACGTAGACTTGCTTTCAAGGACAGATCCATAATTCCTATTTCTATGTGAATTTGGTTGGGGGGTGACTGTCGGGCCGTAGGGGTGAGTGAGGGAACTCCCTGTCGGGCCGTAGGGGTGAGTGAGGGAACTCCCTGTCGGACCGTAGGGGTGAGTGAGGGAACTCCCTGTAGGGGTGACTGAGGGAACTCCCTGTAGGGGTGACTGAGGGAACTCCCTGTACCACAAGATGGCGCTGTACAACAAGAGTCCAACCATAAAAGTGATGTTTATTTTTCACCTCCCGAACTCGGGAGGAAAATACACATGTTCATTAAATACAGTGGAACACAAGACAGAAGGCATCGGCTGCCACAGAGAGAACGGAGGAGGAGAAGAGGGACTGATGAAGTGGTGGGCGGGGGGAGGGAGACGCTGCCCAGCCCAGCCAGTCGGACAACATCATCAGGACTTCCTGTGAGGAGCAGAAACAGGAGGTTCCACCTCAGTAAAACACAGATTCATTTAATTAAAATGTGATGAAGTAGATTCTATGTTTTAGTGAATAAAACAGACAGGGATTCAAACTGCGATTGACGATGTCATTTCTGCTCGAGCTGACGTCTACAGCGTTCACAGTCAACGAAAAATGACTGATAGGGGGCGTGTCACTAAATGACCGATAGGGGGCATGTCACTAAATGACCGATAGGGGGCGTGTCACTAAATGACCGATAGGGGGCATGTCACTAAATGACCGATGGGGGGGCGCGTCACTAAATGACCGATAGGGGGCGTGTCACTAAATGACCGATAGGGGGCGTGTCACTAAATGACCGATAGGGGGCGCGTCACTAAATGACCGATAGGGGGCGTGTCACTAAATGACCGATAGGGGGCGTGTCACTAAATGACCGATAGGGGGCGTGTCACTAAATGACCGATAGGGGGCGTGTCACTAAATGACCGATAGGGGGCGTGTCACTAAATGACCGATAGGGGGCGTGTCACTAAATGACCGATAGGGGGCGTGTCACTAAATGACCGATAGGGGGCGTGTCACTAAATGACCGATAGGGGGCGTGTCACTAAATGACCGATAGGGGGCATGTCACTAAATGACCGATAGGGGGCATGTCACTAAATGACCGATAGGGGGCATGTCACTAAATGACCGATGGGGGGCGCGTCACTAAATGACCGATAGGGGGCATGTCACTAAATGACTGAT
>NW_022261983.1:19077646-19127646 GCF_002021735.2 Oncorhynchus kisutch
GATAAGGAGTGTTGATGTCAAACTGATCCTAGATATGTGGGATATAAATTCACAAGACACCATAAACAGAACCACGAGGAAGCGAATGGGAACGAAACAGGAGAGAGAGGATTTGTCCAATAGAAACTCTCTCTTGTTGTCATTGCAAAACGTAAAACCGTCTGGACTAATGACTCAGTATTCCTACTCTCGAAAACGAGCCATGGGTCTGACCTTACCATGAGGAAGCGAATAGGAACAGAAACAGTAGAGGATTTTGTCCAATAGAAACTCTCTCTCCTCGGATCTGTCCTTACCTTCTCTGGGTTGATCTTGTCGTAGAGCTTGAGGACGTACATGACTCGTTCTTTAATGCTTTCAATGGTGAGGGGAGGCAGGTCTCCATACTGTCTACAGAACACTCCCACTGAGCTAGAGATCTAGAGAAGAAGAAGAAGGAGGACAGGAAGGAAGAAAGGATGGGTTCAGAGGTCATTCACTTATCGATGACAGCTTGACTGACATCACTTCTGCACAATGTACCCATTTGACCAATCAAGCGGTTTAGTTCAAGCCTAGATAATAGCTAGCTGATATTACAGATGTCCACTGCATTGTATTTAGTGCACAAGTCATGCGTGCGTCACATCCTGTCACAACAACCTCAGGTATTGACAATAAATAACACATTTGCTTTAGAATAAATTAAAATGTGTCAAATCGACTGTCATCTAGCTAGTATACACTATATAACATGCTAGTAAGCTATGCTAACAGTACTTAATTGTACGACAGATGAATAGTTTGAACATGAAGTATAATTCTAATTGTACTCAACTAAACTAGCCAAGTGTCAAACGATTACATGATACATTAGCTTAGCTTAACTTTGTCTGCTGCTAACACATGAGACACAGTCGGTTGTTTTGTAACATAAGTGCATGTATCATTCAAACTATGCATTTTCACAGAGTCGGTTTCGTTGAATTAGTCAAACGGACCCAGTTTTGTCCCGGTTTTAAGAGCTTGGCTTTGCAAAGTGACCGGTTGCCACTTAGTTACAGATTTCATTTGGAAAGACACTGGTAGGTCAATGTACAATCCATCACTACTAGGCCACAGCAGCGACTAAATGTCTCCGTGTTATTCAAGACAAACCCGTGTTTGTTCGATCCACCGGGTCCGCTGACTGCTGGCAATGAAGGACAACGGTCGGGGGTTGAATAGGACCGGGACAGCTGCGGTTCTCACTGTAATGTTCCCCAACGAGAGTCTCACGGAAGACCGGGGGAGCTGGCGGACACACTGCGCTAGGACACGGGACGCCATGGTTTTGAGGATCAATCCCAGGGTGCAAAGCAAAACACGCGTTTTGGAAGACAAGGTGGTTTCCACTAGATAGCACAGCCACAAAGTCAAAGGGAAAAAGAGGTCAAATGTGCGCAGGCGCACTAGTTATTATTTAAAAAAATAACGCCGATATTTAATATGATTTTTCTTTATTAAAATATAACGTAATTATTATGCTTTCCGGTATGTTTTCTTATTTCATTAAATTGGAATAATGTAATAATTGTGACTTTGGTTGAATTTTGTCGCATCTTCGGGTAGCCGATCAAGGTATTACGTTCTGTACGTAAGACATGACTAATCAACAGAACCAAAACAAAAAAACTATTATATTAAACAATTATATATTATATTATTATTTCGTCGATCATTAACAGATTATGTTAATTCGTTAACACACATATTTTAAAAAATAAATTTGTTGAATATTACTTATTATTTGTGAGCGGAAGAGCTATCCATCATCATCGATGTTGCAGTGCTCTGCTAGTATGGTCTGAAGGGAGAGGCTGACAGCAGAGCAAAAACAACAAACCAAATCAACTCGTTTTCTGTACATTTTAAAACAGAAATCATTACAACCATGGAATTGTGTGAGATACTGTACAACAAGGCGGAATACATTGAAACGGTAATCTTCCGTAGCAAGCTTGTAATTCGGTGTTTATTTGACTAGATAACGTTAACGATTAGCAAGTTAGCGTTTAGCTCATTGGTATTTACACTGAGGATACCAAACATTATGAACACCTTCCTAAACCTCTTTTTGCCCTCATAACAGCCTTAATTCGTCAGGGGCATCGACTACAAGGTATAGACAGCGTCCCAACAGGGATGCTGGTCCATGTCGACTACAAGGTGTAGAAAGCGTCCCAACAGGGATGCTGGTCCATGTTGACTACAAGGTGATGAAAGCGTCCCAACAGGGATGCTGGTCCATGTTGACTACAAGGTGTAGACAGGGATGCTGGTCCATGTTGACTACAAGGTATAGACAGCGTTCCACAGGGATGCTGGCCCATGTTGACTACAAGGTATAGAAAGCGTCCCAACAGGGATGCTGGCCCATGTTGACTACAAGGTGTAGAAAGCGTTCCACAGGGATGCTGGTCCATGTTGACTCCAAGGTGTAGAAAGCGTCCCAACAGGGATGCTGGCCCATGTTGACTACAAGGTGTAGAAAGCGTTCCACAGGGATGCTGGTCCATGTTGACTACAAGGTGTAGAAAGCGTCCCAACAGGGATGCTGGTCCATGTTGACTACAAGGTGTAGACAGGGATGCTGGTCCATGTTGACTACAAGGTATAGACAGCGTTCCACAGGGATGCTGGCCCATGTTGACTACAAGGTATAGAAAGCGTCCCAACAGGGATGCTGGCCCATGTTGACTACAAGGTGTAGAAAGCGTTCCACAGGGATGCTGGTCCATGTTGACTCCAAGGTGTAGAAAGCGTCCCAACAGGGATGCTGGTCCATGTTGACTCCAATGCTTCCCACAGTTGTGTCAAGTTGGCTGGTTGTCCTTTAGGTGGTGGACCATTCTTGATACACACGGGGAAACGGTTGAGCGTGATAAATCCAGCAGCGTTGCAGTTCTTGACTCAACCCGGTGCGCCTGGCACTACCAAACCCTGTTCAAAGGCACTTCAATATATTTGTCTTGCCCATTCACCCTCTGAATGGTACACAAACACAATCCATGTCTCAAATCCTTATTTAACCTGTCTACTCCCCTTCATCTACACTGATTGAAGTGGATTTAACAAAGTGACATCAATAAGGGATCATATCTTTCACCTGGATTCACCTGGTCAGTCTGTGTCATGGAAAGAGCAGGTGTTCTTAATATTTTGAGTATATACAGTGCACAGTCACTGAACCCTCATTGCTCGGTCCCTCAGCCAGCCAGACAGCCAGCTTGAATTGCAGATAGACCATTTCTTGACGAGGCATCGATTACAGTTAGCATCTAGCGGTGGTCTGTAAACCTGTATCTGAGTCAGTACTGTTTATACCAACTGATCAGCATGTCCTCTCTCCCTGTCAGTTAGCATCTAGCGGTGGTCTGTAAACCTGTATCTGAGTCAGTACTGTTTATACCAACTGATCAGCATGTCCTCTCTCCCTGTCAGTTAGCATCTAGCGGTGGTCTGTAAACCTGTATCTGAGTCAGTACTGTTTATACCAACTGATCAGCATGTCCTCTCTCCCTGTCAGTTAGCATCTAGCGGTGGTCTGTAAACCTGTATCTGAGTCAGTACTGTTTATACCAACTGATCAGCATGTCCTCTCTCCCTGTCAGTTAGCATCTAGCGGTGGTCTGTAAACCTGTATCTGAGTCAGTACTGTTTATACCAACTGATCAGCATGTCCTCTCTCCCTGTCAGTTAGCATCTAGCGGTGGTCTGTAAACCTGTATCTGAGTCCGTACTGTTTATACCAACTGATCAGCATGTCCTCTCTCCCTGTCAGTTAGCATCAAGCGGTGGTCTGTAAACCTGTATCTGAGTCAGTACTGTTTATACCAACTGATCAGCATGTCCTCTCTCCCTGTCAGTTAGCATCTAGCGGTGGTCTGTAAACCTGTATCTGAGTCAGTACTGTTTATACCAACTGATCAGCATGTCCTCTCTCCCTGTCAGTTAGCATCTAGCGGTGGTCTGTAAACCTGTATCTGAGTCAGTACTGTTTATACCAACTGATCAGCATGTCCTCTCTCCCTGTCAGTTAGCATCAAGCGGTGGTCTGTAAACCTGTATCTGAGTCAGTACTGTTTATACCAACTGATCAGCATGTCCTCTCTCCCTGTCAGTTAGCATCTAGCGGTGGTCTGTAAACCTGTATCTGAGTCAGTACTGTTTATACCAACTGATCAGCATGTCCTCTCTCCCTGTCAGTTAGCATCAAGCGGTGGTCTGTAAACCTGTATCTGAGTCAGTACTGTTTATACCAACTGATCAGCATGTCCTCTCTCCCTGTCAGTTAGCATCTAGCGGTGGTCTGTAAACCTGTATCTGAGTCAGTACTGTTTATACCAACTGATCAGCATGTCCTCTCTCCCTGTCAGTTAGCATCTAGCGGTGGTCTGTAAACCTGTATCTGAGTCAGTACTGTTTATACCAACTGATCAGCATGTCCTCTCTCCCTGTCAGTTAGCATCAAGCGGTGGTCTGTAAACCTGTATCTGAGTCAGTACTGTTTATACCAACTGATCAGCATGTCCTCTCTCCCTGTCAGTTAGCATCTAGCGGTGGTCTGTAAACCTGTATCTAAGTCAGTACTGTTTATACCAACTGATCAGCATGTCCTCTCTCCCTGTCAGGCGTCTGGTAACAAAGTGAGCAGGCAGTCGGTGCTGTGCGGCAGTCAGAACATCGTCCTCAACGGCAAAGTAAGTAACAACAAGCTATACAGGTATTACACCATGAGATGGGCCAGTTGGGGCTTTACATTACTATACAGGTAATAAACCATGAGTCTCCCTGTCTGTCTGTCTGTCTCCCTCGCTGTCTCCCTCCCTGTCTGTATCACCCTGCCGTCCTGTCTCCCTCCCTCCCTCCCTCCCTCCCTGTCTGTCTCCCTCCCTCCCTCCCTCCCTCCCTCCCTGTCTGTCTCCCTCTCTCCCTGTCTCGCTCCATCCCTGTCTCCCTCCCTGTCTGTCTGTGTCACCCTGCTTCCCTGTCTGTCTGTGTCACCCTGCTTCCCTGTCTGTCTGTGTCACCCTGCTTCCCTGTCTGTCTCCCTCCCTCCCTCCCTGTCTCCTCCAGACTATAGTAATGAATGACTGTATAATCCGTGGAGACCTGGCCAATGTCAGGGTGGGGAGGCACTGTGTTGTGAAGAGCCGAAGTGTCATTCTCGCTCCCTCCCTCCCTGTCTCCTCCAGACTATAGTAATGAATGACTGTATAATCCGTGGAGACCTGGCCAATGTCAGGGTGGGGAGGCACTGTGTTGTGAAGAGCCGGAGTGTCATTCGGCCGCCGTTCAAAAAATTCAGCAAAGGGTGAGTTCTGCTCAACCTCTTCTAGACCAGGGGTCTCCTCTTCTAGACCAGGGGTCTCCTCTTCTAGACCAGGGGTCTCCTCTTCTAGACCAGGGGACTCCTCTTCTAGACCAGGGGACTCCTCTTCTAGACCAGGGGTCTCCTCTTCTAGACCAGGGGACTCCTCTTCTAGACCAGGGGACTCCTCTTCTAGACCAGGGGTCTCCTCTTCTAGACCAGGGGTCTCCTCTTCTAGACCAGGGGACTCCTCTTCTAGAGCAGGGGTCTCCTCTTCTAGACCAGGGGTCTCTTCTTCTAGACCAGGGGACTCCTCTTCTAGACCAGGGGCCTCCAATCTCTTCTAGACCAGGGGTCTCCATCCTCTTCTAGACCAGGGGTCTCCTCTTCTAGACCAGGGGACTCCTCTTCTAGACCAGGGGTCTCCTCTTCTAGACCAGGGGCCTCCATCCTCTTCTAGACCAGGGGACTCCTCTTCTAGACCAGGGGTCTCCATCCTCTTCTAGACCAGGGGACTCCTCTTCTAGACCAGTGTCTCTAACCTCTTCTAGACCAGGGGTCTCCTCTTTTAGACCAGGGGACTCCTCTTTTAGACCAGGGGACTCCTCTTCTAGACCAGGGGACTCCTCTTCTAGACCAGGGGACTCATCTTCTAGACCTTTCCAACCATGACTGTTTACTGAAACTATGGCCAACACAGTTGATACACATGATCATGATGTAGTTGTGTAAGTTAACATTCAACGTCCAGTGGAAGCAGGTCTCTGTGGTCTGACCTCTGACCCCTTGTCCCCCCTCCCAGAGTGGCCTTCTTTCCACTGCACATCGGAGACCATGTGTTTATAGAGGAGGACTGTGTGGTGAACGCTGCTCAGATCGGATCTTACGTTCACATCGGGAAGAACTGTGTCATCGTGAGTTACACACACACACACACACACACACACACACACACACACACACACACACACACACACACACACACACACACACACACACACACACACACACACACACACACACACACACACACACACACACACACATACACACACACACACACACATACACACACACACACACACACACACACACACACACACACACACACACACACACACACACACACACACATACACACTCACAGTTACTCACACACATACACACTCACAGTTACACACACACACACACACACACACACACAGTTACACACACACACACACACACACTGGCCGAGGGAACATTCAGGTCCTAAATCTGGGTCATGTGATGCTCGGGAACGACAACATTTCACTGTCCCTGTGGGGCTAGTTGGGGTCCGTGTTCTACTAGTCTGGTCTGAACCGTGTTCTACTAGCCTGGTCTGAACAGTACTAGTCTCTGTCTAGTTGGGTCCATGTTCTACTAGTCTGGTCTGAACAGTACTAGTCTCTGTCTAGTTGGGTCCATGTTCTACTAGTCTGGTCTGAACAGTACTAGTCTCTGTCTAGTTGGGTCCATGTTCTACTAGTCTGGTCTGAACAGTACTAGTCTCTGTCTAGTTGGGTCCATGTTCTACTAGCCTGGTCTGAACAGTACTAGTCTCTGTCTAGTTGGGTCCATGTTCTACTAGTCTGGTCTGAACAGTACTAGTCTCTGTCTAGTTGGGTCCATGTTCTACTAGTCTGGTCTGAACAGTACTAGTCTCTGTCTAGTTGGGTCCATGTTCTACTAGTCTGGTCTGAAGCGTGTTCTACTAGCCTGGTCTGAACAGTACTAGTCTCTGTCTAGTTGGGTCCATGTTCTACTAGTCTGGTCTGAACAGTACTAGTCTCTGTCTAGTTGGGTCCATGTTCTACTAGTCTGGTCTGAACAGTACTAGTCTCTGTCTAGTTGGGGTCCATGTTCTACTAGTCTGGTCTGAACAGTACTAGTCTCTGTCTAGTTGGGTCCATGTTCTACTAGTCTGGTCTGAACAGTACTAGTCTCTGTCTAGTTGGGTCCATGTTCTACTAGTCTGGTCTGAACAGTACTAGTCTCTGTCTAGTTGGGTCCAAGTTCTACTAGTCTGGTCTGAACAGTACTAGTCTCTGTCTAGTTGGGTCCATGTTCTACTAGTCTGGTCTGAACAGTACTAGTCTCTGTCTAGTTGGGTCCATGTTCTACTAGTCTGGTCTGAACAGTACTAGTCTCTGTCTTGTTGGGTCCATGTTCTACTAGTCTGGTCTGAACAGTACTAGTCTCTGTCTAGTTGGGTCCATGTTCTACTAGTCTGGTCTGAACAGTACTAGTCTCTGTCTAGTTGGGTCCATGTTCTACTAGTCTGGTCTGAACAGTACTAGTCTCTGTCTAGTTGGGTCCATGTTCTACTAGTCTGGTCTGAACCGTGTTCTACTAGCCTGGTCTGAACAGTACTAGTCTCTGTCTAGTTGGGTCCATGTTCTACTAGTCTGGTTTGAACAGTACTAGTCTCTGTCTAGTTGGGTCCGTCTTCTACTAGTCTGGTCTGAACAGTACAAGTCTCTGTCTAGTTGGGTCCATGTTCTACTAGTCTGGTCTGAACAGTACTAGTCTCTGTCTAGTTGGGTCCATGTTCTACTAGTCTGGTCTGAACAGTACTAGTCTCTGTCTAGTTGGGTCCATGTTCTACTAGTCTGGTCTGAACAGTACTAGTCTCTGTCTAGTTGGGTCCATGTTCTACTAGTCTGGTCTGAACAGTACTAGTCTCTGTCTAGTTGGGGTCCATGTTCTACTAGCCTGGTCTGAACAGTACTAGTCTCTGTCTAGTTGGGTCCATGTTCTACTAGTCTGGTCTGAACAGTACTAGTCTCTGTCTAGTTGGGGTCCATGTTCTACTAGTCTGGTCTGAACAGTACTAGTCTCTGTCTAGTTGGGTCCATGTTCTACTAGTCTGGTCTGAACAGTACTAGTCTCTGTCTAGTTGGGTCCATGTTCTACTAGTCTGGTCTGAACAGTACTAGTCTCTGTCTAGTTGGGTCCATGTTCTACTAGTCTGGTCTGAACAGTACTAGTCTCTGTCTAGTTGGGTCCATGTTCTACTAGTCTGGTCTGAACAGTACTAGTCTCTGTCTAGTTGGGTCCATGTTCTACTAGTCTGGTCTGAACAGTACTAGTCTCTGTCTAGTTGGGTCCATGTTCTACTAGTCTGGTCTGAACAGTACTAGCCTCTGGCATGATTGTGTTTATTACAGGGTAGTCACATGACTGTAGTTTGTATCATCACATGACGGTGGAGTTCTGTAGAGGTTCTGTTGTGATGTCACAATGGGGGTAGTGTGTTCTGTCAACATATGAAATGTGACTCCTACGCCGACCGGGCCGGGAGTCACTCCTACGCCGACCGGGCCGGGAGTCACTCCTACGCCGACCGGGCCGGGAGTCACTCCTACGCCGACCGGGCCGGGAGTCACTCCTACGCCGACCGGGCCGGGAGTCACTCCTACGCCGACCGGGCCGGGAGTCACTCCTACCCCGACTGGTTGTTCATGTTGTTTCTGTTGCTCCAGGCAACGGTCGCCACTGTGTCTGGTTGTTAATGGTGTGTTTGTGTGTGTTTGTGTGTGTGTGTGTGTGTGTTTTCCAGGGTCGACGGTGTGTGTTGAAGGATTGCTGTAAGATCCTAGACAACACAGTTCTTCCTCCTGAGACCGTGGTTCCTCCCTTCACCGTGTTCTCAGGATGCCCAGGTCAGAACACACCTCCTCCTCCTCTACCTCCTCCTCTACATCCTCCTCTACATCCTCCTCCTCTACCACCTCCTCCTCCTCTACCCCCTCTACATCCTCCTCTACCTCCTCCTCTACCTCCTCTACATCCTCCTCCTCCTCTACCTCCTCCTCTACCTCCTCTACATCCTCCTCCTCTACCTCCTCCTCTACCTCTACATCCTCCTCTACCCTTCGTCTACATCCTCCTCTACATCCTCCTCCTCTATATCCTCCTCCTCTACCTCCTCCTCTACATCCTCCTCTACATCCTCCTCTACCCCTACCTACTTCTGTACATCCTCCTCTACCTCTACATCCTCCTCTACCCCTTCGTCTACATCCTCCTCTACAGCCTCCTCCTCTACATCCTCCTCCTCTACCTCATCCTCTATATCCTCCTCCTCTACCTCCTCCTCTACATCCTCCTCCTCTACATCATCCTCTATATCCTCCTCCTCTACCTCCTCCTCTACCTCCTCCTCTACATCCTCCTCTACATCCTCCTCTACATCCTCCTCCTCTACCTCCTCCTCTACCTCCTCTACATCCTCCTCTACCTCCTCCTCTACCTCCTCTACATCCTCCTCCTCTACCTCCTCTACATCCTCCTCTACCCCTTCGTCTACATCCTCCTCTACATCCTCCTCCTCTACATCCTCCTCCTCTACATCATCCTCTATATCCTCCTCCTCTACCTCCTCCTCTACCTCCTCCTCTACACCTCCTCTACATCATCCTCCTCCTCTACCTCCTCCTCTACCTCCTCTACATCCTCCTCTACCCCATCTACATCCTCCAATAACCCTCCTCTACCTCCTCCTCTACCTCTACATCCTCCTCTACCCCCTCTACATCATCCTCTTCCCCCTCCTCTACCTCCTCCTCTTCTACCTCCTCCTCTACCTCCTCTACATCCTCCTCTACCCCTTCGTCTACATCCTCCTCTACATCCTCCTCTACCTCCTCCTCTACCCCATCTACATCCTCCAATAACCCTCCTCTACATCCTCCTCTACCTCCTCCTCTACCCCATCTACATCCTCCAATAACCCTCCTCTACCTCCTCCTCTACCTCTACATCCTCCTCTACCCCCTCTACATCATCCTCTTCCTCCTCCTCTACATCCTCCTCTACCCCATCTACATCCTCCAATAACCCTCCTCTACATCCTCCTCCTCCTCTACCTCCTCCTCTACCCCATCTACATCCTCCAATAACCCTCCTCTACATCCTCCTCTTCCCCCTCCTCTACCTCCTCCTCTACATCCTCCTCTACATCCTCCTCTACCCCATCTACATCCTCCAATAACCCTCCTCTACATCCTCCTCTTCCCCCTCCTCTACCTCCTCCTCTACCCCATCTACATCCTCCAATAACCCTCCTCTACATCCTCCTCTTCCCCCTCCTCTACCTCCTCCTCTACCTCCTCCTCTACCCCATCTACATCCTCCAATAACCCTCCTCTACCTCCTCCTCTACATCCTCCTCTACCCCATCTACATCCTCCAATAACCCTCCTCTACCTCTACATCCTCCTCTACCCCATCTACATCCTCCAATAACCCTCCTCTACATCCTCCTCTTCCCCCTCCTCTACCTCCTCCTCTACATTCTCCTCTACATCTTTCTCTACCTCCTCCTCCTCTACCCCCTCCTCTACCTCTACCTACTTCTCTACATCCTCCTCTACCTCTACCTCCTTCTCTACCTCCTCCTCTACATCCTACTCTACCTCTATCTCTACATCTGCCTCTACCTCCTCCTCTACATCCTCCTCTACCTCCTCATCTACCTCCTCCTCCTCTACTCCCTCCTCTACATCTTCCTCTACACCCTCCTCTACATCCTCCTTTACCTCCACTACATCTATATCCTCCTTTACCTCCTCTACATCTACATCCTTCTCTACCTCCTCCTCCTCTACCCCCTCCTCTACTTCTACCTCCTTCTCTACCTCCTTCTCTACCTCCTCCCCTACCTCCTCCTCTACCTCTACCTCCTCCTCTACCTCCTCATCTACCTCCTCCTCCTCTACTCCCTCCTCTACATCTTCCTCTACACCCTCCTCTACATCCTCCTTTACCTCCTCTACATCTACATCCTTCTCTACCTCCTCCTCCTCTACCCCCTCCTCTACTTCTACCTCCTTCTCTACCTCCTTCTCTACCTCCTCCCCTACCTCCTCCTCTACCTCTACCTTCTCCTCTACCTCTACTTCCTCCTCTACCTTCCCCCTCTCTCCCCTCTTCTACCTCTACCTCCTCCACCTCCTCCTCTACCCCCCCCCCCCTCTACTTCCTCCCCCCCTCCCCCATACTCGTCAAAAAACTCCTACTCGATGACATCAGCGTTTTGGCATATGTAGATACTGGTATGGTGCTGGAGATGATGAATGAGCCTGAAAAGTGATGGATTTGTCTTCAACTCTTTCTAACTGGTGTCTCTTCCCCACTCTACCTCCTCCTCTTCTACATCCTCCTCTTCCTCCTCCTCCTCTACCTCCTCCTCTCTCTCTCAGGTCTGTTTTTCAGGAGAGCTCCCAGAATGCACCCAGGACCTGATGATTGATGTGACCAAGAGTTACTACCAGAAATTCCTCTCTCTCAGCCAGATATAACCTACCCTACCCTACATTAACCTACCTTAACCTACCCTACCTTAACCTACCCTACCTTAACCTACTCTACCTTAACCTACCCTACCTTAACCTACCCCTACCTTAACCTACTCTACCTTAACCTACCCTACCTTACATTAACCTACCTTACCTTACATTAACCTACCTTAACCTACCTAACCCTAACCCTAATTCCTCTCTCTCAGCCAGATATAAACCCCTTAACCTACCCTACCTTAACCTACCCTACCTTAACCTACCCTACCTTAACCTACTCTACCTTAACCTACCCTACCTTAACCGACCCTACCTTAACCTACCCTACCTTAACCTACCCTACCTTAACCTACCCTACCTTAACATACTCTACCTTAACCTACCCTACCTTACCTTACATTAACCTACCCTACCTTAACCTACCTTAACCTACCCTACCTTAACCTACCTTAACCTACCCTACCTTAACCTACATTAACCTACCCTACCTTAACCTACCTTAACCTACCCTACCTTAACCGACCCTACCTTAACCTACCCTACCTTAACCTACCCCACCTTAACCTACCCTACCTTAACCTACCCTACCTTAACCTACCCTACCTTAACCCACCCTACCTTAACATACTCTACCTTAACCTACCCTACCTTACCTTACATTAACCTACCCTACCTTAACCTACCTTAACCTACCCTACCTTAACCTACCCTACCTTAACCTACATTAACCTACCCTACCTTAACCTACCTTAACCTACCCTACCTTAACCGACCCTACCTTAACCTACCCTACCTTAACCTACCCCACCTTAACCTACCCTACCTTAACCTACCCTACCTTAACCTACCCCACCTTAACCTACCCTACCTTAACCTACCCCACCTTAACCTACCCTACCCTACCTTAACCTACCCTACTCTGCTCTACACTATCCGATCCTTGTTCTGCCCCTGAACAAGGCAGTTTACCCACTGTTCCTAGACCAGCATTGGAAATAAAAATGTGTTCTTAACTGACTTGCCTCGTTAATTAACGGTCCAATTAATAAATTATACGTAGATTCTTTCATGATCTAACTCGACGAGTTCCTTTCAACTTCTTCCAGTTGTTTATTTGTTTTTTTGGGGGGGGCGAGACACACAACTAAACTACGACTTTGATTTTAAGACCAAATAGGAACTCAACAGTGTTTGGAGTAAACAACAGAGTTATACACCTCAGTTATGTTGCTCTCTGGCGCCATCCTGTGGGGACTGCTGATAACAGTCAATATTAAAGACATGTTGCTCTCTGGCGCCATCCTGTGGGGACTGCTGAGAATACAGTCAATATTAAAGACATGTTGCTCTCTGGCGCCATCCTGTGGGGACTGCTGAGAATACAGTCAATATTAAAGACATGTTGCTCTCTGGCGCCATCCTGTGGGGACTGCTGAGAATACAGTCAATATTAAAGACATGTTGCTCTCTGGCGCCATCCTGAGGGGACTGCTGAGAATACAGTCAATATTAAAGACATGTTGCTCTCTGGCGCCATCCTGTGGGGACTGCTGAGAATACAGTCAATATTAAAGACATGTTGCTCTCTGGCGCCATCCTGTGGGGACTGCTGAGAATACAGTCAATATTAAAGACATGTTCCTCTCTGGCGCCATCCTGTGGGGACTGCTGAGAATACAGTCAATATTAAAGACATGTTGCTCTCTGGCGCCATCCTGTGGGGACTGCTGAGAATACAGTCAATAGTTGCTATCCCACAAGGGGCTCTGTGAAGAAACACACCAGACACCTTCGGCTCAGGAATAAAAAAAAAAAGGTTTATTTTTCGACGACAGGGAACATCCTTCAGGACAATGTTTGACCGTTATAATAATCAGCAACAAAACAACGTCAAAAGTACAGTTGTATTCCAGCCTCGGAAACCCTCTCTCAGTTCTGGGAGCATCAGAGGGAAATTATTGCAGACAGTTAGCTTGTCTATTGACAGCTAGAAAACACACCCACCTCCTCCTCTATTCCTCCTCCTCTTCCTCCATCTCCTCCAGTCTCTCAAGAGTTAAAACGACAAGGTTTCTGATAGATTGAAGGTCAGGTTCCATCACAGCTATAACGGCCTCAAGCCTGGTTCTAGATCTTCCTGAAGCCTGGTTCTAGAACTTCCTGAAGCCTGGTTCTACAACATCCTGAAGCCTGGTTCTACAATGTCCTGAAGCCTGGTTCTACAACGTCCTGAAGCCTGGTTCTACAACATCCTGAAGCCTGGTTCTACAACGTCCTGAAGCCTGGTTCTACAACATCCTGAAGTCTGGTTCTACAACGTTCTGAAGCCTGGTTCTAGATCTTCCTGAAGCCTGGTTCTAGAACTTCCTGAAGCCTGGTTCTAGAACTTCCTCAAGCCTGGTTCTACAACGTCCTCAAAACTGGTTCTAGAACATCCTGAAGCCTGGTTCTAGAACATCCTGAAGCCTGGTTCTAGAACTTCCTCAAGCCTGGGTCTACAACGTCCTCAAAACTGGTTCTAGAACATCCTGAAGCCTGGTTCTAGAACATCCTGAAGCCTTGTTCTAGAACGTCCTGAAGCCTGCTGGTGCGGTTTAAAAACACTCGGTCTCGTTATAATTAGTATTTTATCAGATAGGAGCACAGATTCACCTCAATGCCAAAGATCCGTCATCACCATCATCATCACCACCATCATCATCATCATCATCATCTGTTATGTAATAAATCTTTATTAGGGTTTATTTAGTTAGTTTTAACACACATCAGATTCTCTGGAAATGACTTGTAGGGTAACTAGTGGACTGATCAGGTGGGGAAGAGATAAACAACACCCACAACCTGTTTCCATGGTTCCCTCTCTGTGACAACTTGGCCGGTATCCAACCAACGGTCTCAGTAGATACACACTAAAACCACACCCAGCTCATCTTGCATTGGACAGTAATAAATCATGTTTAAATCAGTATTACAGCCCCCGTTACCGATGAAACTGAGCCCAGTACATTTAGAAAGGCAGTCTACAAACATCGGAAACATCTGGACATTTTCATTTATCAAAAGAATGTAAAAAAAAACAACATCCGGATATCTTTTTTTAAAATTTTAAATATCTTTTGTTCTTCTTCTCAGCAACATGCAAATAGTCCAAAACAATTCCTCATAAAAAATAAATAAATCTGAGGATTCAAATCCATCTGTCAAACTCTTTATTATAATGATTTTCTACCAAATTGTATTGACTACTATGTTAATAAATAAAAACACCTGCCTCTAAATCAATTATAAATATGACAGGAGATTCTATAGCTGGAGACAACTCTGACTCTAAAGTTCAGGGGTCAAACTAGTTGACATAGGGGGGGGGGGGGGGGGGGGGGGGGGGGTCAGTCAGACTGACGCCAGGCTTTTACTTCCTAGTAAACAAACGTTGTCTCATCATCCAATCAAAAGTCTCTTCTGTTCTCCGCAGTGAGATCGAACAGGGTAGAATAGAAGGAGAAACAGGAAGCTCCTCTCTAGTGATAAATAACATGTTTACGGATCTATTCTCTTGATATATAATCATAATTTACATGCATACTGCTGGTGACCCAGTAAGGGTGACATGGTACAGGGGTGGGCGGGGTTTAGAGATGGAGGGCGGGGGTTAGAGATGGAGGGCGGGGGTTAGAGATGGAGGGCGGGGTTTAGAGATGGAGGGCGGGGTTAGAGATGGAGGACGGGTTTAGAGACGGAGGGCGGGGTTAGAGATGGAGGGTGGGTTTAGAGATGGAGGGCACGGTTAGAGATGGAGGGCAGGGTTAGAGATGGAGGGCGGGGTTAGAGATGGAGGGTGGGGTTAGAGATGGAGGGCAGGGTTAGAGATGGAGGGCGGGGTTAGAGATGGAGGGCAGGGTTAGAGATGGAGGGCAGGGTTAGAGATGGAGGGTGGGGTTAGAGATGGAGGGTGGGTTTAGAGATGGAGGGCGGGGTTAGAGACGGAGGGCGGGGTTAGAGATGGAGGACGGGTTTAGAGATGGAGGGCGGGTTTAGAGATGGAGGGCGGGGTTAGAGATGGAGGGCGGGGTTAGAGATGGAGGGCGGGGTTAGGGATGGAGGGCGGGTTTAGAGATGGAGGGCGGGGTTAGAGATGGAGGGCGGGTTTAGAGATGGAGGGCGGGGGTTAGAGATGGAGGGCGGGGTTAGAGATGGAGGGCGGGGTTAGAGACGGAGGGTGGGGTTAGAGATGTAGGGCGGGTTTAGAGATGGAGGGCGGGGTTAGAGACGGAGGGTGGGGTTAGAGATGTAGGGCGGGTTTAGAGATGGAGGGCGGGGTTAGAGATGTAGGGCGGGTTTAGAGATGGAGGGTGGGGTTGACTCTGATCTCTAGTCTCCTACAATATAGAGACTGACTGGGATCCACCAGTCTGATATGGTCTCCTACTATATAGAGACTGACTGGTCTCCTACTATATAGAGACTGACTGGTCTCCTACTATATAGAGACTGACTGGGATCTACCAGTCTGATATGGTCTCCTACAATATAGAGACTGACTGGGATCTACCAGTCTGATATGGTCTCCTACAATATAGAGACTGACTGGGATCCACCAGTCTGATATGGTCTCCTACTATATGGAGACTGACTGGTCTCCTACTATATAGAGACTGACTGGTCTCCTACAATATAGAGACTGACTGGGATCTACCAGTCTGATATGGTCTCCTACAATATAGAGACTGACTGGGATCTACCAGTCTGATATGGTCTCCTACAATATAGAGACTGACTGGGATCCACCAGTCTGATATGGTCTATTACTATATAGAGACTGACTGGGATCCACCAGTCTGATATGATCTATTACTATATAGAGACTGACTGGGATCCACCAGTCTGATATGGTCTCCTACAATATAGAGACTGACTGGGATCCACCAGTCTGATATGGTCTCCTACAATATAGAGACTGACTGGGATCCACCAGTCTGATATGGTCTCCTACTATATAGAGACTGACTGGTCTCCTACTATATATAGACTGACTGGTCTCCTACTATATAGAGACTGGCTGGGATCTACTATATAGAGACAGACTGGGATCTACCAGTCTGATATGGTCTATTACTATATAGAGACTGACTGGGATCTACTATATTGAGACTGACTGGGATCTACTATATAGAGACTGACTGGGATCTACTATATAGAGACTGGCTGGGATCTACCAGCCTGATATGATCTCCTACTATATAGAGACTGACTGGGATCTACCAGTCTGATATGGTCTCCTACTATATAGAGACTGACTAGGATCTACCAGTCTGATATGGTCTATTACTATATAGAGTCTGACTGGGATCCACCAGTCTGATATGGTCTCCTACTATATAGAGACTGACTAGGATCTACCAGTCTGATATGGTCTCCTACTATATAGAGACTGACTGGGATCCACCAGTCTGATATGGTCTCCTACTATATAGAGAATGACTAGGATCTACCAGTCTGATATGGTCTCCTACTATATAGAGACTGACTGGGATCTACCAGGTTGATATGATCTCCTACTATATAGAGACTGACTGGTCTCCTACTATATAGAGACTGACTGGGATCTACTATATAGAGACTGACTAGGATCCACTATATAGAGACTGACTG
The DNA here is from genome assembly GCF_002021735.2 of Oncorhynchus kisutch. Taxonomy (NCBI): domain Eukaryota; kingdom Metazoa; phylum Chordata; class Actinopteri; order Salmoniformes; family Salmonidae; genus Oncorhynchus; species Oncorhynchus kisutch. The sequence continues at coordinate 19,094,951 of NW_022261983.1, forward strand.
GGATCTACCAGTCTGATATGGTCTCCTACTATATAGAGACTGGCTGAGATCTACTATATAGAGACTGACTGGGATCTACTATATAGAGACTGATTGGGATCTACTATATAGAGACTGACTGGGATCTACAAGTCTGATATGGTCTATTACTATATAGAGACTGACTGGGATCTACTATATAGAGACTGATTGGGATCTACAATATAGAGACTGACTGGGATCCACCAGTCTGATATGGTCTCCTACTATATAGAGACTGACTGGGATCCACCAGTCTGATATGGTCTCCTACTATATAGAGACTGGATGGGATCTACTATATAGATACTGGCTATGGTCTCCTACTATATAGAGCCTGGCTGGAATCTACCAGTCTGATATGGTCTCCTACTATATAGAGACTGACTGGGATCTACCAGTCTGATATGGTCTCCTACTATATAGAGACTGACTGGTCTCCTACTATATAGAGACTGACTGGAATATACTATATAGAGACCGACTGGGATCCACTATATAGAGACTGACTGGGATCTACCAGTCTGATATGGTCTCCTACTATATAGAGACTGGATGAGATCTACTATATAGAGACTGGCTATGGTCTCCTACTATATAGAGCCTGGCTGGGATCTACTATATAGAGACTGGCTGGGATCTACCAGTCTGATATGGTCTATTACTATATAGCGACTGACTGTGATCTACCAGTCTGATATGGTCTCCTACTATATAGAGACTGACTGGGATCCACTATATAGAGACTGACTGGGATCCACCATATAGAGACTGACTGGGATCCACTATATAGAGACTGACTGGGATCTACTATATAGAGACTGGCTGGGATCTACCATATAGAGACTGACTGGGATCTACCAGTCTGATATGATCTCCTACTATATAGAGACTGACTGGTCTCCTACTATATAGAGACTGACTGGGCTAGGGCTACAGGGGTCAGGGATACAGGGGTCAGGGGTTAGGAATACAGGGGTCAGGGGTTAGGGATACAGGGGTCAGGGGTTAGGGATACAGGGGTCAGGGGTTAGGGATACAGGGGTCAGGGGTCAGGGGTTAACATTAGTATCGGGTAAGGTGATAGTGAGGTGTGGTTGGTGTTTGGGGTTAGGGATACAGGGGTCAGGGGTTAGGGATACAAGGGTCAGGGGTTAACATTAGTATCGGGTAAGGTGATAGTGAGGTGTGGTTGGTGTTTGGGGTTCCATCTCTACAAGTGGACCTGAGTACGGCGTTAGGCTGCTGGAGAGAGATGCATGATACTGTCACAGCCCTGTGTGTAGCAGGTTAGGTATATATACTGTATGTAAAACAGGTGGACTACAGATACACCTAGATGTGTTGTATCTACCCAACCCTCAGACAGGGCTGACTGGTAGACTCTGTGGATAGGAGACACCCGTCAGTAAAGGGATGGTTACTGTAACTAGGAACAACATGAGTCACGTTGTAAAGGGACCGTTAGGAACAGAGACATTACTGCACTTTGACTACAGGTGGATTCGTTTGGTTGTCTGTAGATATCTAAACTAACACATCTCATCCCTCCTCTCCTCTCCTCTCCTCTCCTCTCTCCTCTCCTCTCCTCTCCTCTCCTCTCCTCTCCTCTCCTCTCCTCTCCTCTCCTCTCCTCTCCTCTCCTCTCCTCTCCTCTCCTCTCCTCTCCTCTCCTCTCCTCTCCTCTCCTCTCCTCTCCTCTCCTCTCCTCTCCTCTCCTCTCCTCTCTCCTCTCCTCTCCTCTCCTCTCCTCTCCTCTCCTCTCCTCCTCATCCTAGAAATAAACCTAATCTCATCCCCGGCAGAGAGCATCAGACACAGTCAAAGCTTAAACATTTGACTCAAATATAACTTGAAAAAAAATGAATAATGAAGTAACAGGAATTGACTTGGTTTAAGTTCCGTTAACTCATAAAAAACACGAGTCCCAGATTCCGAACTGATCTCCTTGGTTACTGTTTGAGTAAAGTGAACTTGTTTAGATAACAGAGAACAGTGTTCAGGTGAGGCCTCCTCTTCTACTTTATAAAAACATCCATTCACAGGAGGATGACGGAAACAAAACAAACATTATAGACAGGAGGATGACGGAAACAAAACAAACATTATAGACAGGAGGATGACGGAACAAAACAAACATTATAGACAGGAGGATGACGGAAACAAAACAAACATTATAGACAGGAGGATGACGGAAACAAAACAAACATTATAGACAGGAGGATGACGGAAACAAAACAAACATTATAGACAGGAGGATGACGGAAACAAAACAAACATTATAGACAGGAGGATGACGGAAACAAAACAAACATTATAGACAGGAGGATGACGGAACAAAACAAACATTATAGACAGGAGGATGACGGAACAAAACAAACATTATAGACAGGAGGATGACGGAACAAAACAACCATTATAGACAGGAAGATGACGGAACAAAACAACCATTATAGACAGGAGGATGACGGAACAAAACAACCATTATAGACAGGAGGATGACGGAAACAAAACAAACATTATAGACAGGAGGATGACGGAACAAAACAACCATTATAGACAGGAGGATGACGGAACAAAACAACCATTATAGACAGGAGGATGACGGAAACAAAACAAACATTATAGATCTCTAGAAGAAAATGTGGTGCATTAATGCATAGAGTTATTTCATCATCACAGCAATAAAATACTTTCTGTATATACAACGCTCTGCTGTCTGTCTGTCTGTCTGTCTGTCTGTCTGTCTGCAGATGAAGACATGTCTATCAACATCCATGACAGAGAGCATCTGAACAGACGGATGCATATGGGATCAAATACACACAACACACAACACACGTGTCCAGGACTGCTGTCCTCTTCTGTCTTTCTGTCTGAGAGATCAATGTGATCATGGACCAGGACAGGAAACAGGAAGTAGAGCTCCTGTAGAGGATTTGAAGGAGCACCGTCAATCTCCCATCTCACTTCCTGTAAGGGTCAGAGGTCAGCCAGGCGCTGGTTCCTGATTGGCTCACGTGAGGGCAGAGTGTCATAAATGTTTGTTCCTGATTGGCTGGCTGGCTGGTGTGAGGAGTGTCAGAAATACTTTGGCTACAGATTTATGTGGCTTTAGTCCTAGCCCTGAAACTAAATAACACTGAGTTACAACCTCACTACCTCTCTCCCTCTCTCCCTCCCTCTATCTCTCCCCCTTCTCTCTCTCTCTCTCTCTCTCTCTCTCTCCCTCTCTCCGTCTCTCTCTCTCTCCCCTCCCTCCCTCTATCTCTCCCCCTTCTCTCTCTCTCTGTCTCTCTGTCTCCCTCTCTCCCTCTCTCTGTCTCTCTCTCTCTCTCTCCCCCCTCTCTCCCTCTCCTCTTCTCTCCCTCCCTCTCTCTCTCCCCTCCCTCTATCGCTCCCCCTTCTCTCTCTCTCTCTCTCTCTCTCTCTCTCTCTGTCTCCCTCTCGCCATCTCTCTCTCTCTCTCCGTCTCTCTCTCTCTCCGTCTCTCTCTCTCTCCCTCTCACTCTCCCCCCTCTCTCCCTCTCCTCTTCTCTCCCTCCCTCTCGCTCTCCCCGTTCTCTCTCTCTCTCTCCATCCAACCCGTCTCTGTCCAGATCAGGCCACACCCTCTGGATGGGGTTTAGTCTTTCTGACGAATCCCTCTCCTACTACAGTACCAGGCTCTGTCTCTCATTGGGCAGTTCTCCTGTTCATCGAGCTAAACCCCGCCCTGCTGTTAAAGTGCGAGGGACTTGTGGCTGGTTCATTGCTCGATAGGCCAGCGGACATGCCACTCGTGTATCTGTGCTCCGGTTGGTCGAAGGTGAACTGTGGGAGGGGCTTGTAGTCACTGTAGAGAGAGGAAGGTCTCGTGTCGGAGTTCAGGGACAGGGTGTGTGTGGGGGACGGAGTGTGTGTGTGTGAATGAGGTAGAGTATGTGTACGGATAAGAGTGTGTGCATGGGGCAGGCGGTGTGTGTGTGTGTGTGTCTGGGTGTGTGTTACTGCGTGGGGGAGAGTCTGTACGAGTGTGTGGTGATGTGTCGGCGTTAGTGTTGGCGTGTGTGTAGGCGTGAGTGTGCGTACCGGTGAGTGTGTCGGCGTCAGCCTGTGTGTGGGAGTGTGTGCGTCGGCGACGTCATAGGAGGGGGTCCTGCGTCTCAGCAGCGGGTTGCAGTCTGCCTGCGGCTCCGAGGGGGCGCGGCCTGCTGGGTCACACGGGGGGTGGATGGAGATGCAGGGTGGGCTCATCCTCTTCTTCCTGTGACCTCTAACCTCTGACCCCTGACCCCTGGGCCTCCTCTCTTCCCCGTCCACCTCCCGTAGCAGCGGGTCCTCCGGAGGGGACGGGCAGATCTCGATGGAGTGTCGTCGCTGGTCGTCAGGACAACGGGGTTTATCCAGGAAGCCCTGGGTGTCTACGCTGAAGCCCTTCCTCGGGTCGTGAGCTTGTAGCCCCGCCCCCAGCAGGCTGAGCGCACTCCCTCGGCTCCTCAGGGAGGGTGGGGAGTCGGGGGAGGCGTAGGGGGAGAGGGAGTGACACCGCCCACTTCCATGTCTGTCCCACCAATGGCGCGCTGAGCTGGTGATGTGCCACACCTCCTCGTCGGCGGGATCCGAGAGGAAGGGCGGAGAGGGGGAGCGGGAGGGGGAGAGCAGGTGGAGGGTTGAGAGGGGGTCCTGTCTGTCTACTGAGGCAACACTCTGAACCTCCACCGAGTCCACCTTCACAGCCACCTGGAACACAGAGAGAACACAATGGGGAATGTTAGGGTCACAGACACCTGGAACATAGAGAGGACACAATGGGGAATGTTAGGGTCACAGACACCTGGAACATAGAGAGGACACAATGGGGAATGTTAGGGTCACAGACACCTGGAACACAGAGAGAACACAATGGGGAATGTTAGGGTCACAGACACCTGGAACACAGAGAGGACACAATGGGGAATGTTAGGGTCACAGACACCTGGAACACAGAGAGAACACAATGGGGAATGTTAGGGTCACAGACACCTGGAACACAGAGAGGACACAATGGGGAATGTTAGGGTCACAGACACCTGGAACACAGAGAGAACACAATGGGGAATGTTAGGGTCACAGACACCTGGAACATAGAGAGGACACAATGGGGAATGTTAGGGTCACAGACACCTGGAACATAGAGAGGACACAATGGGGAATGTTAGGGTCACAGACACCTGGAACACAGAGAGAACACAATGGGGAATGTTAGGGTCACAGACACCTGGAACACAGAGAGGACACAATGGGGAATGTTAGGGTCACAGACACCTGGAACACAGAGAGAACACAATGGGGAATGTTAGGGTCACAGACACCTGGAACACAGAGAGGACACAATGGGGAATGTTAGGGTCACAGACACCTGGAACACAGAGAGGACACAATGGGGAATGTTAGGGTCACAGACACCTGGAACACAGAGAGGACACAATGGGGAATGTTAGGGTCACAGACACCTGGAACACAGAGAGGACACAATGGGGAATGTTAGGGTCACAGACACCTGGAACACAGAGAGAACACAATGGGGAATGTTAGGGTCACAGACACCTGGAACACAGAGAGGACACAATGGGGAATGTTAGGGTCACAGACACCTGGAACACAGAGAGGACACAATGGGGAATGTTAGGGTCACAGACACCTGGAACACAGAGAGGACACAATGGGGAATGTTAGGGTCACAGACACCTGGAACACAGAGAGGACACAATGGGGAATGTTAGGGTCACAGACACCTGGAACACAGAGAGGACACAATGGGGAATGTTAGGGTCACAGACACCTGGAACACAGAGAGGACACAATGGGGAACGTTAGGGTCACAGACACCTGGAACACAGAGAGAACACAATGGGGAATGTTAGGGTCACAGACACCTGGAACACAGAGAGGACACAATGGGGAATGTTAGGGTCACAGACACCTGGAACACAGAGAGGACACAATGGGGAATGTTAGGGTCACAGACACCTGGAACACAGAGAGGACACAATGGGGAATGTTAGGGTCACAGACACCTGGAACACAGAGAGGACACAATGGGGAATGTTAGGGTCACAGACACCTGGAACACAGAGAGGACACAATGGGGAATGTTAGGGTCACAGACACCTGGAACACAGAGAGGACACAATGGGGAATGTTAGGGTCACAGACACCTGGAACACAGAGAGGACACAATGGGGAATGTTAGGGTCACAGACACCTGGAACACAGAGAGGACACAATGGGGAATGTTAGGGTCACAGACACCTGGAACACAGAGAGGACACAATGGGGAATGTTAGGGTCACAGACACCTGGAACACAGAGAGGACACAATGGGGAATGTTAGGGTCACAGTGTGTGTGTGCCTTTCCATGTCAAATGAGACAAATATTTGCCAAAGTTTTGTGGTGGAAGACTAAGCATGGTGTGTGTGTGTGTGTGTACTCACCTGTCTACGCAGCCCCCTGGGCGAGGGCCTTGGCGGGGCGATGTGAGCGGGAACAGGGTGAGAGAGGCCGGGCAGTACAGCCTGGTCTTCGCATGGCTGGGAGTGCACCGATGTCACAGAGCCTGAGGAGAAAACGAACAGGGACGGAGACCAACACTAAAACTTAGACTGGCGTTGGGATATGAACTCAGCGAGACTATTCACCCTGAGGTACAGATCCTGCAGGCTGTTACAGTCAGTCAACAGGACTCATTGGGTCAGTGTGTGTATCTCATAGCATGACTGTCTCTGGGGCTAACACGCTACTAGCATCCAGGGGGCTAACACGCTACTAGCATCCAGGGGGCTAACACGCTACTAGCATCCAGGGGGCTAACATGCTACTAGCATCCAGGGGGCTAACATTCTACTAGCATCCAGGGGGCTAACATGCTACTAGCATCCAGGGGGCTAACATGCTACTAGCATCCAGGGGGCTAACACGCTACTAGGATCCAGGGGGCTAACATGCTACTAGCATACAGGGGGCTAACATGCTACTAGCATCCATGGGGCTAACATTCTACTAGCATCCAGGGGGCTAACATGCTACTAGCATCCAGGGGGCTAACATGCTACTAGCATCCAGGGGGCTAACATGATACTAGCATCCAGGGGGCTAACATGCTACTAGCATCCATGGGGCTAACATGCTACTAGCATCCATGGGGCTAACATTCTACTAGCATCCAGGGGGCTAACATGCTACTAGCATCGAGGGGGCTAACATGCTACTAGCATCCAGGGGGCTAACATGATAGTAGCATCCAGGGGGCTAACATGCTACCAGCATCCAGGGGGCTAACATGCTACTAACATCCATGGGGCTAACATGCTACTAGCATCCAGGGGGCTAAAATTCTACTAACATCCAGGGGGCTAACATGCTACTAGCATCCAGGGGGCTAACATGCTACTAGCATCCAGGGGACTAACATGCTACTAGCATCCAGGGGGCTAACATGCTACTAGCATCCAGGGGGCTAACATGCTACTAGCATCCAGGGGTTGGAACCGGTTGAGGGGAACAAAACCCGAAAACCAGAAAATAACAATATTTTTTCCAGGAACAGAACCATAACCAGGAACAAAATAACAGAACAGAACCGTTATTTTGTGGGAACCAGTTAATAACGTTCCAGGCATTTCCAGTCCCACAAAAAAACCGCAAAGAAAGCGCAAAGCCCTAACTCTGTCCGCCTGCCAGCTGGAAATCTTTGACAGTTTGTTTGTAGGCTACCTGCCCCTCCCTCTGCCCCTCCCTCTGCCCCTCCCCCCTCCTCTACCCCTCCCCCTTCCTCTGTTACAGAACAAAAAAACTCTAGGGTTTTTGACGCTTATGTGTAATGGAAATGAGAGTCAGGATCAATGACTAATGACTCTTATGTGTAATGGAACAGAGTCAGGATCAATGGTTAATGACTCTTATGTGTAATGGAACAGAGTCAGGATCAATGGTTAATGACTCTTATGTGTAATGGAACAGAGTCAGGATCAATGACTAATGACTCTTATGTGTAATGGAACAGAGTCAGGATCAATGGCTAATGACTCTTATGTGTAATGGAACAGAGTCAGGATCAATGGCTAATGACTCTTATGTGTAATGGAACAGAGTCAGGATCAATGACTAATGACTCTTATGTGTAATGGAACAGAGTCAGGATCAATGACTAATGACTTTTATGTGTAATGGAACAGAGTCAGGATCAATGGTTAATGACTCTTATGTGTAATGGAACTGAGAGTCAGGATCAATGGCTAATGACTCTTATGTGTAATGGAACTGAGTCAGGATCAATGGTTAATGACTCTTATGTGTAATGGAACAGAGTCAGGATCAATGACTAATGACTCTTATGTGTAATGTAATGGAACAGAGTCAGGATCAATGGTTAATGACTCTTATGTGTAATGTAATGGAACAGAGTCAGGATCAATGGTTAATGACTCTTATGTGTAATGGAACTGAGAGTCAGGATCAATGGCTAATGACTCTTATGTGTAATGGAACTGAGAGTCAGGATCAATGACTAATGACTCTTATGTGTAATGGAACAGAGTCAGGATCAATGGTTAATGACTCTTATGTGTAATGGAACTGAGAGTCAGGATCAATGGCTAATGACTCTTATGTGTAATGGAACTGAGAGTCAGGATCAATGACTAATGACTCTTATGTGTAATGGAACAGAGTCAGGATCAATGGTTAATGACTCTTATGTGTAATGGAACTGAGAGTCAGGATCAATGGCTAATTACTCTTATGTGTAATGGAACTGAGAGTCAGGATCAATGGTTAATGACTCTTATGTGTAATGGAACAGAGTCAGGATCAATGACTAATGACTCTTATGTGTAATGTAATGGAACAGAGTCAGGATCAATGGTTAATGACTCTTATGTGTAATGGAACTGAGAGTCAGGATCAATGACTAATGACTCTTATGTGTAATGGAACAGAGTCAGGATCAATGGCTAATGACTCTTATGTGTAATGGAACTGAGTCAGGATCAATGGTTAATGACTCTTATGTGTAATGGAACAGAGTCAGGATCAATGGCTAATGACTCTTATGTGTAATGGAACAGAGTCAGGATCAATGACTAATGACTCTTATGTGTAATGTAATGGAACAGAGTCAGGATCAATGGTTAATGACTCTTATGTGTAATGTAATGGAACAGAGTCAGGATCAATGGTTAATGACTCTTATGTGTAATGTAATGGAACAGAGTCAGGATCAATGGTTAATTACTCTTATGTGTAATGGAACTGGGAGTCAGGATCAATGGCTAATGACTCTTATGTGTAATGGGACTGAGAGTCAGGATCAATGGCTAATGACTCTTATGTGTAATGGGACAGAGTCAGGATCAATGGCTAATGACTCTTATGTGTAATGGAACTGAGAGTCAGGATCAATGACTAATGACTCTTATGTGTAATGGAACAGAGTCAGGATCAATGGCTAATGACTCTTATGTGTAATGGAACAGAGTCAGGATCAATGGTTAATGACTCTTATGTGTAATGGAACAGAGTCAGGATCAATGGCTAATGACTCTTATGTGTAATGGAACAGAGTCAGGATCAATGGCTAATGACTCTTATGTGTAATGGAACAGAGTCAGGATCAATGACTAATGACTCTTATGTATAATGGAACAGAGTCAGGATCAATGGTTAATGACTCTTATGTGTAATGGAACTGAGAGTCAGGATCAATGGCTAATTACTCTTATGTGTAATGGAACTGAGAGTCAGGATCAATGGTTAATGACTCTTATGTGTAATGGAACAGAGTCAGGATCAATGACTAATGACTCTTATGTGTAATGTAATGGAACAGAGTCAGGATCAATGGTTAATGACTCTTATGTGTAATGGAACTGAGAGTCAGGATCAATGGCTAATGACTCTTATGTGTAATGGAACTGAGAGTCAGGATCAATGGCTAATGACTCTTATGTGTAATGGGACAGAGTCAGGATCAATGGCTAATGACTCTTATGTGTAATGGAACTGAGAGTCAGGATCAATGACTAATGACTCTTATGTGTAATGGAACAGAGTCAGGATCAATGGTTAATGACTCTTATGTGTAATATAATGGAACTGAGAGTCAGGATCAATGGTTAATGACTCTTATGTGTAATGGAACAGAGTCAGGATCAATGGCTAATGACTCTTATGTGTAATGGAACAGAGTCAGGATCAATGGTTAATGACTCTTATGTGTAATGGAACAGAGTCAGGATCAATGGTTAATGACTCGTATGTGTAATGGAACTGAGAGTCAGGATCAATGACTAATGACTCTTATGTGTAATGGAACAGAGTCAGGATCAATGGCTAATGACTCTTATGTGTAATGGAACTGAGAGTCAGGATCAATGGTTAATGCTCAGGATCCCTCTAGTTAACCTCACTGTAGATCATAGAACACTCTAGTTAGTCTTAGAACCTCACTGTAGATCATAGAACACTCTAGTTAGTCTTAGAACCTCACTGTAGATCATAGAACACTCTAGTTAGTCTTAGAACCTCACTGTAGATTATAGAACACTCTAGTTAGTCTTAGAACCTCACTGTAGATTATAGAACACTCTAGTTAGTCTTAGAACCTCACTGTAGATTATAGAACACTCTAGTTAGTCTTAGAACCTCACTGTAGATTATAGAACACTCTAGTTAGTCTTAGAACCTCACTGTAGATCATAGAACACTCTAGTTAGGTTTAGAACCTCACTGTAGATCATAGAACACTCTAGTTAGTCTTAGAACCTCACTGTAGATTATAGAACACTCTAGTTAGTATTAGAACCTCACTGTAGATTATAGAACACTCTAGTTAGTCTTAGAACCTCACTGTAGATTATAGAACACTCTAGTTAGTCTTAGAACCTCACTGTAGATTATAGAACACTCTAGTTAGTCTTAGAACCTCACTGTAGATTATAGAACACTCTAGTTAGTATTAGAACCTCACTGAACATTAGAATTTACCGGTAATAAACTCTCCCCTTTGCAACCCTAAATAAGAGTGTGTGAGTGTGTGTACCTGAGGGTTGGTGCAGGGGGCTGCTGTGTTCCTGTAGAGGGTAGGGGGCGCTAGCAGATCGTACAGGAGGAAACATGTAGCTGTCGTTAGGGAGAGAATGCATCCTGGATACGGACATCTTCCTTGGGGACAGAAGCTCCTCCTCCTGGCTGCACTGACCCTCCTCCTCCTGTAGAGGGAGACCAGACCAGCTACGTTAGGATGGGTGTGTGTGTGTGTGTGTGTGTGTGTGTGTGTTCGTCCAGTTTGGGGTTGCAAAATTACGGGAACTTTCAACAAATTCTCTGGTTTTCCGGAAATCCTGGTTGAAAGATTCCAGTTCTCTTGCTGAATTCCCTCCTGATTCCGGGATTCCTCCAACCAGGATTTAGGTTTAACCAGGGAATGTATTAAAAGAATCCAGTTCACTGGAGAGATGGTAAAAGTGCTGCACTAGCAACACAACACTAATACAGCCATCGGTTCAGTCCCTACAGACTACAGACCATCTATACTGCATCAGCACACTGACTGGACTGGAGAGAACACAATGCACACATCCACTGCTCTCTCTCTCTGTCTCTCTATCTCTGTGTCTCTGTCTCTCTCTCTCTCTCTCTCTCTCTCTCTCTCTGTCTCTCTCTCTCTCTCTCTGTGTCTCTCTGTCTCTCTCTCTCTCTGTCTCTCTCTCTCTCTGTCTCTCTGTGTCGCTCTGTCTCTCTCTCTCTCTGTCTCTCTCTGTCTCTCTCTCTCTCTCTCTCTCTCTCTGTCTCTCTCTGTCTCTCTGTCTCTCTTTCTGTCTCTCTCTCTCTTCCTCTCTCTCTCTATCTCTCTCTTTCTCTCGCCCCCTCCCTCCCTCCCTCCCTCCCTCCCTCCCTCCCTCCCTCCCTCCCTCCCTCCCTCCCTCCCTCCCTCCCTCCCTCCCTCCCTCCCTCCCTCCCTCCCTCCCTCCCTCCCTCCCTCCCTCCCATAACTATACTTAAGAATAAGTGTTGTTTAGAGTCTAAACTGTTGTTAAACATGTTTAGAGTCTAGTGGTTTACCTCAGTAAACTGTTGATGTTTAGAGTCTAGTGGTTTACCTCAGTAAGCTGTTGTTAAACATGTTTAGAGTCTAGTGTTTTACCTCAGTAAGCTGTTGATGTTTAGAGTCTAGTGTTTTACCTCAGTAAACCCTAGATCACTAAGCATTCTAAACCCTGCAGCTAGATCACTAAGCCTTCTAAACCCTGCAGCTAGATCACTAAGCATTCTAAACCCTGCAGTTAGATCACTAAGCATTCTAAACCCTGCAGCTCGATCACTAAGCATTCTAAACCCTGCAGCTAGATCACTAAGCATTCTAAACCCTGCAGTTAGATCACTAAGCATTCTAAACCCTGCAGTTAGATCACTAAGCATTCTAAACCCTGCAGCTAGATCACTAAGCATTCTAAACCCTGCAGTTAGATCACTAAGCATTCTAAACCCTGCAGCTAGATCACTAAGCATTCTAAACTAAGCAGTTAGATCACTAAGCATTCTAAACCCTGTAGCTAGATCACTAAGCATTCTAAACCCTGTAGCTAGATCACTAAGCATTCTAAACCCTGTAGCTAGATCACTAAGCATTCTAAACCCTGTAGCTAGATCACTAAGCATTCTAAACCCTGTAGCTAGATCACTAAGCATTCTAAACCCTGTAGCTAGATCACTAAGCATTCTAAACCCTGTAGCTAGATCACTAAGCATTCTAAACCCTGTAGCTAGATCACTAAGCATTCTAAACCCTGTAGCTCGATCACTAAGCATTCTAAACCCTGTAGCTAGATCACTAAGCCCCTTGTGGTAACCTTCTTCTCCTCTCTTCCTCTCTGTTCATTTCACCGAACTAAGAGTCTGATTAGTGACAAGAACTGATTTTCCTTTCCTTTGCTAAGCGTTTTGCTACGGTACGCCCTACTGAACAGACCCCTGGTGTCTGATGTCCGACACTCTCACTACCGTTCTCCTCCTATCACCTGTCTCCGATCCGTCTCACCTGACCAGGTCTCTGATCTGTCTGACCAAATGTTCTCCTCCTATCACCTGTCTCCGATCCGTCTCACCTGACCAGGTCTCTGATCTGTCTGACCAAATGTTCTCCTCCTATCACCTGTCTCCGATCCGTCTCACCTGACCAGGTCTCTGATCTGTCTGACCAAATGTTCTCCTCCTATCACCTGTCTCCGATCCGTCTCACCTGACCAGGTCTCTGATCTGTCTGACCAAATGTTCTCCTCCTATCACCTGTCTCCGATCCGTCTCACCTGACCAGGTCTCTGATCTGTCTGACCAAATGTTCTCCTCCTATCACCTGTCTCCGATCCGTCTCACCTGACCAGGTCTCTGATCTGTCTGACCAAATGTTCTCCTCCTACCACCTGTCCCCGATCCGTCTCACCTGATCAGGTGAGCGTGGGCGTGGCCCCACGTAGGCCCCGCCTAGCGCCGACGCGTTAGTGGCGGAGCTAAGACGTCTAGCTCTCTCCATCTCCAGCGCGATCTCTGCGTCCATCTCTGCGTCCTCCTTGGCTTCCTTGTTGCTCTCCTCCAGGTGTTTCATCAGCACCGCCACCACCACGTTGACCAGCACGAACTGGGCCATGAGGACGAAGGTCACGAAGTAAACCGGAGACATCAGAGGAAGGTAGGTCAGACAGGAGCGCTCCTCTGGACGACACTCACGCAGCGTGTCCTGGATGTGGGGAGGGAGGGAGGGAGGGAGGGAGAGAGGGAGGGAGGGAGGGAGGGAGGGAGGGAAGGAAGGAAGGAAGGAGGGAGGGAGGGAGGGAGGGAGGGAGGGAGGGAGGGAGGGAGGGAGGGAGGGAGGGAGGGAGGGAGGGAGGGAGGGAGGGAGGGAGGGAGGGAGGAGGGAGAGAGAGAGAGACAGAGAGGGAGGGAGAGAGAGAGAGATGGAGAGGAAGAGAGAGACAGAGAGAGTAGTAACAGGTGTGTCAGTAGTAGCAGGTGTGTCAGTAGTAACAGGTGTGTCAGTAGTAACAGGTGTGTCAGTAGTAACAGGTGTGTCAGTAGTAACAGGTGTGTCAGTAGTAGCAGGTGTGTCAGTAGTAACAGGTGTGTCAGTAGTAACAGGTGTGTCAGTAGTAACAGGTGTGTCAGTAGTAGCAGGTGTGTCAGTAGTAGCAGGTGTGTCAGTAGTAACAGGTGTGTCAGTAGTAACAGGTGTGTCAGTAGTAACAGGTGTGTCAGTAAGACAGGTGTGTCAGTAGTAACAGGTGTGTCAGTAGTAACAGGTGTGTCAGTAGTAACAGGTGTGTCAGTAGTAACAGATCAGTAGTAACAGGTGTGTCAGTAGTAGCAGGTGTGTCAGTAGTAACAGGTGTGTCAGTAGTAACAGGTGTGTCAGTAGTAGCAGGTGTGTCAGTAGTAGCAGGTTTGTCAGTAGTAACAGGTGTGTCAGTAGTAACAGGTGTGTCAGTAGTAGCAGGTGTGTCAGTAGTAGCAGGTGTGTCAGTAGTAACAGGTGTGTCAGTAGTAACAGGTGTGTCAGTAGTAACAGGTGTGTCAGTAGTAACAGGTTGTCAGTAGTAACAGGTGTGTCAGTAGTAACAGGTGTGTCAGTAGTAACAGGTGTGTCAGTAGTAACAGGTGTGTCAGTAGTAGCAGGTGTGTCAGTAGTAGCAGGTGTGTCAGTAGTAACAGGTGTGTCAGTAGTAACAGGTGTGTCAGTAGTAACAGGTGTGTCAGTAGGTCAACCTTCATGATGCCGTTCCAGTTGTCCCCAGTAGAGACTCTGAACAGCGTGAGAAACGCCATCCCAAAGTTCTCAAAGGTGGCGTGGCGACTCAGACCTTCACACGGATTACTATCGTTACACTCTGTAACACACACCACACACACACGCACGCACGCACGCACACACACGCACACACGTCTTGATTAGAAAAGAATAGGCCAGTCGGTGTATCACTGTAGTAGTGAGAACACATCAGTCGGCTCTAACTCAGCTGTAGTCATGTGATCTGTCCCTCTAACTCAGCTGTAGTCATGTGATCTGTGATCTGTCCCTCTAACTCAGCTGTAGTCATGTGATCTGTGATCTGTCTGCTCTAACTCAGCTGTAGTCATGTGATCTGTGATCTGTCTGCTCTAACTCAGCTGTAGTCATGTGATCTGTGATCTGTCTGCTCTAACTCAGCTGTAGTCATGTGATCTGTGATCTGTCTGCTCTAACTCAGATGTAGTCATGTGATCTGTGATCTGTCTGCACTAACTCAGCTGTAGTCATGTGATCTGTGATCTGTCGGCTCTAACTCAGCTGTAGTCATGTGATCTGTGATCTGTCGGCTCTAACTAAGCCCTCTCTCTTCCCCCCAAAGACCCTCTTCTCCTCCAGCCCTACTCTCTAATACAGATTCATCCGGTACAATTCTCTCTGTCTCTTCTCCTCCAGCCCTACTCTCTAATACAGATTCATCCTGTACTATTCTCTCTGTCTCTTCTCCTCCAGCCCTACTCTCTAATACAGATTCATCCTGTACTATTCTCTTCTCCTCCAGCCCTACTCTCTAATACAGATTCATCCTGTACTATTCTCTCTGTCTCTTCTCCTCCAGCCCTACTCTCTAATACAGATTCACCCTGTACTATTCTCTCTGTCTCTTCTCCTCCAGCCCTACTCTCTAATACAGATTCATCCTGTACTATTCTCTTCTCCTCCAGCCCTACTCTCTAATACAGATTAATCCTGTACTATTCTCTCTGTCTCTTCTCCTCCAGCCCTACTCTCTAATACAGATTCATCCTGTACTATTCTCTCTCCTCCAGCCCTACTCTCTAATACAGATTCATCCTGTACTATTCTCTTCTCCTCCAGCCCTACTCTCTAATACAGATTCATCCTGTACTATTCTCTCTGTCTCTTCTCCTCCAGCCCTACTCTCTAATACAGATTCATCCTGTACTATTCTCTTCTCCTCCAGCCCTACTCTCTAATACAGATTCATCCTGTACTATTCTCTTCTCCTCCAGCCCTACTCTCTAATACAGATTCATCCTGTACTATTCTCTCTGTCTCTTCTCCTCCAGCCCTACTCTCTAATACAGATTCATCCTGTACTATTCTCTTCTCCTCCAGCCCTACTCTCTAATACAGATTCATCCTGTACTATTCTCTCTCCTCCAGCCCTACTCTCTAATACAGATTCATCCTGTACTATTCTCTCTGTCTCTTCTCCTCCAGCCCTACTCTCTAATACAGATTCATCCTGTACTATTCTCTTCTCCTCCAGCCCTACTCTCTAATACAGATTCATCCTGTACTATTCTCTCTGTCTCTTCTCCTCCAGCCCTACTCTCTAATACAGATTCATCCTGTACTATTCTCTTCTCCTCCAGCCCTACTCTCTAATACAGATTCATCCTGTACTATTCTCTTCTCCTCCAGCCCTACTCTCTAATACAGATTCATCCTGTACTATTCTCTCTGTCTCTTCTCCTCCAGCCCTACTCTCTAATACAGATTCATCCTGTACTATTCTCTCTGTCTCTTCTCCTCCAGCCCTACTCTCTAATACAGATTCATCCTGTACTATTCTCTTCTCCTCCAGCCCTACTCTCTAATACAGATTCATCCTGTACTATTCTCTTCTCCTCCAGCCCTACTCTCTAATACAGATTCATCCTGTACTATTCTCTCTGTCTCTTCTCCTCCAGCCCTACTCTCTAATACAGATTCATCCTGTACTATTCTCTCTGTCTCTTCTCCTCCAGCCCTACTCTCTAATACAGATTCATCCTGTACTATTCTCTTCTCCTCCAGCCCTACTCTCTAATACAGATTCATCCTGTACTATTCTCTTCTCCTCCAGCCCTACTCTCTAATACAGATTCATCCTGTACTATTCTCTCTGTCTCCTCTCCTCCAGCCCTACTCTCTAATACAGATTCATCCTGTACTATTCTCTTCTCCTCCAGCCCTACTCTCTAATACAGATTCATCCTGTACTATTCTCTTCTCCTCCAGCCCTACTCTCTAATACAGATTCATCCTGTACTATTCTCTTCTCCTCCAGCCCTACTCTCTAATACAGATTTATCCTGTACTATTCTCTTCTCCTCCAGCCCTACTCTCTAATACAGATTCATCCTGTACTATTCTCTTCTCCTCCAGCAATACTCTCTAATACAGATTCATCCTGTACTATTCTCTCTGTCTCTTCTCCTCCAGCCCTACTCTCTAATAGAGATTCATCCTGTACTATTCTCTCTGTCTCTTCTCCTCCAGCCCTACTCTCTAATACAGATTCATCCTGTACTATTCTCTTCTCCTCCAGCCCTACTCTCTAATACAGATTCATCCTGTCCTATTCTCTTCTCCTCCAGCCCTACTCTCTAATACAGATTCATCCTGTACTATTCTCTTCTCCTCCAGCCCTACTCTCTAATACAGATTCATCCTGTACTATTCTCTTCTCCTCCAGCCCTACTCTCTAATACAGATTCATCCTGTACTATTCTCTTCTCCTCCAGCCCTACTCTCTAATACAGATTCATCCTGTACTATTCTCTTCTCCACCAGCCCTACTCTCTAATACAGATTCATCCTGTACTATTCTCTCTGTCTCTTCTCCTCCAGCCCTACTCTCTAATACAGATTCATCCTGTACTATTCTCTCTGTCTCTTCTCCTCCAGCCCTACTCTCTAATACAGATTCATCCTGTACTATTCTCTCTGTCTCTTCTCCTCCAGCCCTACTCTCTAATACAGATTCATCCTGTACTATTCTCTTCTCCTCCAGCCCTACTCTCTAATACAGATTCATCCTGTACTATTCTCTTCTCCTCCAGCCCTACTCTCTAATACAGATTCATCCTGTACTATTCTCTCTGTCTCCTCTCCTCCAGCCCTACTCTCTAATACAGATTCATCCTGTACTATTCTCTTCTCCTCCAGCCCTACTCTCTAATACAGATTCATCCTGTACTATTCTCTCTGTCTCTTCTCCTCCAGCCCTACTCTCTAATACAGATTCATCCTGTACTATTCTCTTCTCCTCCAGCCCTACTCTCTAATACAGATTCATCCTGTACTATTCTCTTCTCCTCCAGCCCTACTCTCTAATACAGATTTATCCTGTACTATTCTCTTCTCCTCCAGCCCTACTCTCTAATACAGATTCATCCTGTACTATTCTCTTCTCCTCCAGCAATACTCTCTAATACAGATTCATCCTGTACTATTCTCTCTGTCTCTTCTCCTCCAGCCCTACTCTCTAATAGAGATTCATCCTGTACTATTCTCTCTGTCTCTTCTCCTCCAGCCCTACTCTCTAATACAGATTCATCCTGTACTATTCTCTTCTCCTCCAGCCCTACTCTCTAATACAGATTCATCCTGTACTATTCTCTTCTCCTCCAGCCCTACTCTCTAATACAGATTCATCCTGTACTATTCTCTTCTCCTCCAGCCCTACTCTCTAATACAGATTCATCCTGTACTATTCTCTTCTCCTCCAGCCCTACTCTCTAATACAGATTCATCCTGTACTATTCTCTTCTCCTCCAGCCCTACTCTCTAATACAGATTCATCCTGTACTATTCTCTTCTCCACCAGCCCTACTCTCTAATACAGATTCATCCTGTACTATTCTCTCTGTCTCTTCTCCTCCAGCCCTACTCTCTAATACAGATTCATCCTGTACTATTCTCTTCTCCTCCAGCCCTACTCTCTAATACAGATTCATCCTGTACTATTCTCTTCTCCTCCAGCCCTACTCTCTAATACAGATTCATCCTGTACTATTCTCTCTGTCTCTTCTCCTCCAGCCCTACTCTCTAATACAGATTCATCCTGTACTATTCTCTCTGTCTCTTCTCCTCCAGCCCTACTCTCTAATACAGATTCATCCTGTACTATTCTCTTCTCCTCCAGCCCTACTCTCTAATACAGATTCATCCTGTACTATTCTCTTCTCCTCCAGCCCTACTCTCTAATACAGATTCATCCTGTACTATTCTCTCTGTCTCTTCTCCTCCAGCCCTACTCTCTAATACAGATTCATCCTGTACTATTCTCTCTGTCTCTTCTCCTCCAGCCCTACTCTCTAATACAGATTCATCCTGTACTATTCTCTTCTCCTCCAGCCCCACTCTCTAATACAGATTCATCCTGTACTATTCTCTTCTCCTCCAGCCCTACTCTCTAATACAGATTCATCCTGTACTATTCTCTCTGTCTCTTCTCCTCCAGCCCTACTCTCTAATACAGATTCATCCTGTACTATTCTCTTCTCCTCCAGCCCTACTCTCTAATACAGATTCATCCTGTACTATTCTCTCTGTCTCTTCTCCTCCAGCCCTACTCTCTAATACAGATTCATCCTGTACTATTCTCTTCTCCTCCAGCCCTACTCTCTAATACAGATTCATCCTGTACTATTCTCTCTGTCTCTTCTCCTCCAGCCCTACTCTCTAATACAGATTTATCCTGTACTATTCTCTTCTCCTCCAGCCCTACTCTCTAATACAGATTCATCCTGTACTATTCTCTTCTCCTCCAGCCCTACTCTCTAATACAGATTCATCCTGTACTATTCTCTTCTCCTCCAGCCCTACTCTCTAATACAGATTCATCCTATACTATTCTCTCTGTCTCTTCTCCTCCAGCCCTACTCTCTAATACAGATTCATCCTGTACTATTCTCTTCTCCTCCAGCCCTACTCTCTAATACAGATTCATCCTGTACTATTCTCTCTGTCTCTTCTCCTCCAGCCCTACTCTCTAATACAGATTCATCCTGTCCTATTCTCTCTGTCTCTTCTCCTCCAGCCCTACTCTCTAATACAGATTCATCCTGTACTATTCTCTCTGTCTCTTCTCCTCCAGCCCTACTCTCTAATACAGATTCATCCTATACTATTCTCTCTGTCTCTTCTCCTCCAGCCCTACTCTCTAATACAGATTCATCCTGTACTATTCTCTTCTCCTCCAGCCCTACTCTCTAATACAGATTCATCCTGTACTATTCTCTTCTCCTCCAGCCCTACTCTCTAATCTACAAGTCTATGCTCATCTACAAGTCTATGCTAGGTAAAGCTCCGCCTTATCTCAGCTCACTGGTCACGATGGCAACACCCATCCGTAGCACGCGCTCCAGCAGGTGTATCTCACTGATCATCCCTAAAGCCAACACCTCATTTGGCCGCCTTTCGTTCCAGTACTCTGCTGCCTGTGACTGGAACGAATTGCAAAAATCGCTGAAGTTGGAGACTTTTATCTCCCTCACCAACTTCAAACATCAGCTATCTGAGCAGCTAACCGATCGCTGCAGCTGTACATAGTCTATTGGTAAATAGCCCACCCTTTTCACCTACCTCATCCCCATACTGTTTTTATTTATTTACTTTTCTGCTCTTCTGCACACCAATATCTCTACCTGTACATGACCATCTGATCTTTTATCACTCCAGTGTTAATCTGCAAAATTGTAATTATTTGCCTACCTCCTCATGCCTTTTGCACACATTGTATATAGACCCCCCCCTTTGTTTTCTACTGTGTTATTGACTTGTTAATTGTTTACTCCATGTGTAACTCTTTGTTGTATGCTCACACTGCTATGCTTTATCTTGGCCAGGTCGCAGTTGCAAATGAGAACTTGTTCTCAACTAGCCTACCTGGTTAAATAAAGGTGAAAAAAAAAAAAATAATAATAATAATAATAATACAGATTCATCCTGTACTATTCTCTTCTCCTCCAGCCCTACTCTCTAATACAGATTCATCCTGTACTATTCTCTTCTCCTCCAGCCCTACTCTCTAATACAGATTCATCCTGTACTATTCTCTTCTCCTCCAGCCCTACTCTCTAATACAGATTCATCCTGTACTATTCTCTCTGTCTCTTCTCCTCCAGCCCTACTCTCTAATACAGATTCATCCTGTACTATTCTCTTCTCCTCCAGCCCTACTCTCTAATACAGATTCATCCTGTACTATTCTCTTCTCCTCCAGCCCTACTCTCTAATACAGATTCATCCTGTACTATTCTCTTCTCCTCCAGCCCTACTCTCTACTACAGATTCATCCTACACTATTCTCTCTTAAAATCCCCCAGAGTAGAGAAAAATACACTGTCAACTAAATACCTTCCAAAGTGTGTTAGAGAGAGAGAGAGGGAGAGACACAGAGGGAGAAACAGATAGATAGAGAGAGAGACAGAGAGAGGGAGAGAGAGACAGCGAGAGGGAGAGACAGAGAGAGGGAGAGACAGAGAGAGGGAGATAGAGAGACAGCGAGAGGGAGAGACAGAGAGAGGGAGAGAGAGAGAGAGAGAGAGAGAGAGAGAGAGAGAGAGAGAGAGAGAGAGAGAGAGAGAGAGAGAGAAATGTGAGAGAGAGAGAGAGGGAAAGAGAGACAGAGACAGGGAGAGAGAAAGAAAGAGACAGACACAGAGAAAGAGGGAGAGAGAAGGAGAGACAGAGAGAGAGCAAGAGAGAGACAGAGAGGGAGAGACAGAGAGAGAGAGACAGAGAGACAGAGAGGGAGAGACAGAAAGAGAGACAGAGACATAGAGAGAGACATAGAGAGAAAGAAAGAGACAGAGAGAAGGAGAGAAAGAGAGAGGGAGAGACAGAGAAAAGGAGAGAGAGAGAAAGAGATTGTGAGAAAAAGTATTTGGTGATTCGTGACTGCAGTGGTGAGTGTATTCGCTGAAACTTTAACTGCGGCAGCAAGAGAGAGAGAGAGAAAGAGAGACAGAGAGAGAGAGAGAGAGAGAGTGAGTGAGAGACAAAGAGAGAGACAGAGAGAGAGAGAGAGTGAGAGACAAAGAGAGAGACAGAGAGAGAGAGACAGAGAGAGAGAGAGAGAGAGAGAGTGAGTGAGTGAGAGACAAAGAGAGAGACAGAGAGAGAGAGAGAGAGAGGGAGGTAGAGATAGTGTGACTGACCCAGTTTCCCAAACAGCTCAACTCCCAGTGCTGCGTAGATGAAGAACAGCAACATGAAGAGCAGACCCAGATTCCCCACCTAGAGAGACCGACAGGATGTTAGATATTACACACACACACACACACACACACACACACACACACACGGCCAGGTACAGTACACACACCACGCACACACACACACACGGTCAGGTACAGTACACACACACACGGTCAGGTACAGTACACACACACACACACACACACACACACGGTCAGGTACAGTACACATACACACACACACGGTCAGGTACAGTACACACACACACACACACACACACACACACACACACACACACACACACACACACACACACACACGGCCAGGTACAGTACACACACCACGCACACACACACACACACACGGTCAGGTACAGTACACACACACACGGTCAGGTACAGTACACACACACACGGTCAGGTACAGTACACACGCACACGGTCAGGTACAGTACACACACACACACACACGGTCAGGTACAGTACACACACACACGGTCAGGTACAGTACACACACACACGGTCAGGTACAGTACACACACACACTCGGTCAGGTACAGTACACACACACACGGTCAGGTACAGTACACACACACACGGTCAGGTACAGTACACACACACACGGTCAGGTACAGTACACACACACACGGTCAGGTACAGTACACACACACACGTGCGTACGTTACCTGTGGCAAGGCCTGCATGACCGTGTCCAGAAGAGCTCTCATCCCTGTAGCCATCTTCAACAGCTTCAACACTGAGGAGAGAGACAACACAACACTATAGCCATCTTCAACACTGAGGAGAGAGACAACACAACACTATAGCCATTTTCAACACTGAGGAGAGAGACAACACAACACTATAGCCATCTTCAACACTGAGGAGAGAGACAACACACCACTATAGCCATCTTCAACAGCTTCAACACTGAGGAGGGAGACAACACAACACTATAGCCATCTTCAACAGCTCCAACACTGAGGAGAGAGACAACACAACACTATAGCCATCTTCAACAGCTCCAACACTGAGGAGAGAGACAACACAACACTATAGCCATCTTCAACAGCTCCAACACTGTGGAGAGAGACAACACAACACTATAGCCATCTTCAACAGCTCCAACACTGAGGAGAGAGACAACACAACACTATAGCCATTTTCAACAGCTACAACACTGAGGAGAGAGACAACACAACACTATAGCCATCTTCAACACTGAGGAGAGAGACAACACAACACTATAGCCATCTTCAACACTGAGGAGAGAGACAACACAACACTATAGCCATCTTCAACAGCTCCAACACTGAGGAGAGAGACAACACAACACTATAGGCATCTTCAACACTGAGGAGAGAGACAACACAACACTATAGCCATCTTCAACTGCTTCAACACTGAGGAGAGGGACAACACAACACTATAGCCATCTTCAACACTGAGGAGAGAGACAACACAACACTATAGCCATCTTCAACGGCTCCAACACTGAGGAGAGAGACAACACAACACTATAGCCATCTTCAACACTGAGGAGAGAGACAACACAACACTATAGCCATCTTCAACACTGAGGAGAGAGACAACACAACACTATAGCCATCTTCAACAGCTACAACACTGAGGAGAGAGACAACACAACACTATAGCCATCTTCAACAGCTTCAACACTGAGGAGAGAGACAACACAACACTATAGCCATCTTCAACACTGAGGAGAGAGACAACACAACACTATAGACATCTTCAACAGCTTCAACACTGAGGAGAGAGACAACACAACACTATAGCCATCTTCAACACTGAGGAGAGAGACAACACAACACTATAGCCATCTTAAACAGCTCCAACACTGAGGAGAGAGACAACACAACACTATAGCCATCTTCAACAGCTTCAACACTGAGGAGAGGGACAACACAACACTATAGCCATCTTCAACACTGAGGAGAGAGACAACACAACACTATAGCCATCTTCAACACTGAGGAGAGAGACAACACAACACTATAGCCATCTTCAACACTGAGGAGAGAGACAACACAACACTATAGCCATCTTCAACACTGAGCAGAGAGACAACACAACACTATAGCCATCTTCAACAGCTACAATACTGAAGAGAGAGACAACACAACACTATAGCCATCTTCAACAGCTTCAACACTGAGGAGAGAGACAACACAACACTATAGCCATCTTCAACACTGAGGAGAGAGACAACACAACACTATAGCCATCTTCAACAGCTTCAACACTGAGGAGAGAGACAACACTCCCTACTACCATCTTCAACAGCTCCAACACTGAGGAGAGAGACAACACAACACTATAGCCATCTTCAACAGCTTTTCCTCAGGGCTCTAGTGATCCTCAGGGCTGTGTCCTCAGGGCTGTGTCTACCTCTAGTGGTCCTCAGGGCTGTGTCTACCTCTAGTGATCCTCAGGTCTGTGTCTACCTCTAGTGATCCTCAGGGCTGTGTCTACCTCTAGTGATCCTCAGGGCTGTGTCCTCAGGGCTGTGTCTATCTCTAGTGATCCTCAGGGCTGTGTATCTACCTCTAGTGATCCTCAGGGCTCTGTGTCTACCTCTAGTGATCCTCAGGGCTGTGTCTACCTCTAGTGGTCCTCAGGGCTGTGTCTACCTCTAGTGGTCCTCAGGGCTGTGTCTACCTCTAGTGATCCTCAGGGCTGTGTCTACCTCTAGTGGTCCTCAGGGCTGTGTCCTCAGGGCTGTGTCTACCTCTAGTGATCCTCAGGGCTGTGTCTACCTCTAGTGATCCTCAGGACTGTGTCTACCTCTAGTGGTCCTCAGGGCTGTGTCTACCTCTAGTGGTCCTCAGGACTGTGTCTACTTCTAGTGGTCCTCAGGGCTGTGTCTACCTCTAGTGATCCTCAGGGCTGTGTCCTCAGGGCTGTGTATCTACCTCTAGTGATCCTCAGGGCTGTGTGTCTACCTCTAGTGGTCCTCAGGGCTGTGTATCTACCTCTAGTGGTCCTCCGGGCTGTGTGTCCCTCTAGTGGTCCTCAAGGCTGTGTATCTACCTCCAGTGGTCCTCATGGCTGTGTGTCTACCTCTAGTGATCCTCAGGGCTGTGTCTATCTCTAGTGATCGTCAGGGCTGTGTCTACCTCCAGTGGTCCTCAGGGCTGTGTGTCTACCTCTAGTGATCCTCAGGGCTGTGTCTACCTCTAGTGATCCTCAGGGCTGTGTCCTCAGGGCTGTGTCTACCTCTAGTGGTCCTCAGGGCTGTGTCTACCTCTAGTGATCCTCAGGGCTGTGTCTACCTCTAGGGGTCCTCAGGGCTGTGTCTACCTCTAGTGATCCTCAGGGCTGTGTCTACCTCTAGTGATCCTCAGGGCTGTGACTACCTCTAGGGGTCCTCAGGGCTGTGTCTACCTCTAGGGGTCCTCAGGGCTGTGTCCTCAGGGCTGTGTCTACCTCTAGTGGTCCTCAGGACTATGTTTACCTCTAGTGATCCTCAGGGCTGTGTCCTCAGGGCTGTGTCTACCTCTAGTGATCCTCAGGGCTGTGTCCTCAGGGCTGTGTATCTACCTCTAGTGATCCTCAGGGCTGTGTCTACCTCTAGTGATCCTCAGGGCTGTGTCCTCAGGGCTGTGTCTACCTCTAGTGGTCCTCAGGGCTGTGTCCTCAGGGCTGTGTCTACCTCTAGTGATCCTCAGGACTGTGTCCTCAGGGCTGTGTCTACCTCTAGTGATCCTCAGGACTGTGTCTACCTCTAGTGATCCTCAGGGCTGTGTCTACCTCTAGTGGTCCTCAGGGCTGTGTCCTCAGGGCTGTGTCTACCTCTAGTGATCCTCAGGGCTGTGTCTACCTCTAGTGATCCTCAGGACTGTGTCTACCTCTAGTGGTCCTCAGGGCTGTGTCTACCTCTAGTGGTCCTCAGGACTGTGTCTACTTCTAGTGGTCCTCAGGGCTGTGTCTACCTCTAGTGATCCTCAGGGCTGTGTCCTCAGGGCTGTGTATCTACCTCTAGTGATCCTCAGGGCTGTGTGTCTACCTCTAGTGGTCCTCAGGGCTGTGTATCTACCTCTAGTGGTCCTCCGGGCTGTGTGTCCCTCTAGTGGTCCTCAAGGCTGTGTATCTACCTCCAGTGGTCCTCATGGCTGTGTGTCTACCTCTAGTGATCCTCAGGGCTGTGTCTATCTCTAGTGATCGTCAGGGCTGTGTCTACCTCCAGTGGTCCTCAGGGCTGTGTGTCTACCTCTAGTGATCCTCAGGGCTGTGTCTACCTCTAGTGATCCTCAGGGCTGTGTCCTCAGGGCTGTGTCTACCTCTAGTGGTCCTCAGGGCTGTGTCTACCTCTAGTGATCCTCAGGGCTGTGTCTACCTCTAGGGGTCCTCAGGGCTGTGTCTACCTCTAGTGATCCTCAGGGCTGTGTCTACCTCTAGTGATCCTCAGGGCTGTGACTACCTCTAGGGGTCCTCAGGGCTGTGTCTACCTCTAGGGGTCCTCAGGGCTGTGTCCTCAGGGCTGTGTCTACCTCTAGTGGTCCTCAGGACTATGTTTACCTCTAGTGATCCTCAGGGCTGTGTCCTCAGGGCTGTGTCTACCTCTAGTGATCCTCAGGGCTGTGTCCTCAGGGCTGTGTATCTACCTCTAGTGATCCTCAGGGCTGTGTCTACCTCTAGTGATCCTCAGGGCTGTGTCCTCAGGGCTGTGTCTACCTCTAGTGGTCCTCAGGGCTGTGTCCTCAGGGCTGTGTCTACCTCTAGTGATCCTCAGGACTGTGTCCTCAGGGCTGTGTCTACCTCTAGTGATCCTCAGGACTGTGTCTACCTCTAGTGGTCCTCAGGGCTGTGTTTACCTCTAGCGATCCTCAGGACTCTCATGATCCTGATGATGGTGGGGTTGATGGGTAGCGATGCGTTCATCTTCAGCTCCTCCAGAGTGATGCCCATGATGGACAGCAGCACTATGGCCAGGTCCAGCTGGTTCCACCTGGATATACACACACACACACACACACACACACACACACACACACACACACACACACACACACACACACACACACACACACACACACACACACACACACACACACAGACACACACACACACACACACACACACACACACAGTAACCAACACACACAGTAACCAACACACACAGTACACACACACACACACACATTTTTGTGTCAAGATCCAATGACCGAGTGAGTGTTTGTGTCAGTGTTTGTGTGTGTGTGTGTGTGTTTGTGTGTGTGTGTGTGTGTAGTGTGTGTGTGTGTGTGTAGTGTGTGTGTGTGTGTGTAGTGTGTGTGTAGTGTGTGTGTGTGTAGTGTGTGTGTAGTAGTGTGTGTGTATGTGTGTGTGTGTAGTGTGTGTGTGTGTGTGTGTGTGTGTGTGTGTGTGTGTGTGTGTGTGTGTGTGTGTGTGTGTGTGTGTGTGTGTGTGTGTGTGTGTGTGTGTGTGTGTGTGTGTGTGTGTGTACCTGTCTTTAAAGAACCTGTGCAGTCCGAAGGCCACTAGTTTCAGCAGGGTCTCGATGATGAAGATACAGGTAAACAGGTAGTTACAGTACTTCAGAGCCTCCTCCAGATACTGGACACACACACACACACACACACACACACACACACACACACACACACACACACACACACACACACACACAAACACAAACACAGACACACACACAGTTAGTACCTCCTGTAGAAGTAAGAAGGTTCCAGAAGACCCAGACAGAACACTATTAGAGTATAGTATGACCATCAAGGGTAGCAGCGGTTGGTTGATTTTCATACTTTCCTTGTTGCTATGGTTACCAAAGTTACATATTTGCAGTGTGGTTACTATAGTTACCAATGTGCGGGGTTACTTCTGTTACCTGAGGCTGGTTGTAGTGTGGTTGCTATAGTTACCCGAGGCTGGTTGTGGTGTGGTTGCTATAGTTACCTGAGGTTGGTTGTAGTGTGGTTGCCATAGTTATTTGAGTCTGGTAGTAGTGTGGTTGCGATAGTTACCTGCGGCTGGTTGTAGTGTGGTTGCTATAGTTACCTGAGACTGGTTGTGGTGTGGTTTATATTGTTACTTGAGGCTGTTTGTAGGTTGGTTGCTATAGTTACCTGAGGCTGGTTCTAGTGTGGTTGCTATAGTTACCTGTGGCTGGTTGTAATGCTCCATGCTCATGGTGACGACGTTGATGCCGATGATGATGGTGATGAAGAGGTCCAGGTAGTGGCTGGTGCACAACGTGTGGATGGTGAGACGCACAGGGGAGTAGTCTGCATAGTAGGGTCTCTGTTGGGCCTCTGGAACACACACGCACACACACACACACACACACACACACACACACACACACACACACACACACACACACACACACACACACACACACACACACACACACACACACACACACACACACACACACACACACAAACACACACACACACACACAGTCAGAACACCTACACGTAGAGAGAGATACACACAGGCGTGGCACGTACGACAGAGGACCAGAGTGACATCACCAGAGACATTACTGAGGGAGTTGACATTCAGTAGCAGACAGTAACTATGACATCATCAGTAATAGACAGTAACTATGACATCATCAGTAACAGACAGTAACTGTGACAGCATCAGTAACAGACAGTAACTATGAGATCATCAGTAATAGACAGTAACTGTGACATCATCAGTAACAGACAGTAACTGTGACATCATCAGTAACAGACAGTAACTATGAGCTCATCAGTAACAGACAGTAACTGTGACATCATCAGTAACACACTGTAACTGTGACATCATCAGTAACAGACAGTAACTATGAGATCATCAGTAACAGACAGTAACTGTGACATCATCAGTAACAGACAGTAACTGTGACATCATCAGTAACAGACAGTAACTATGACCTCATCAGTAACAGACAGTAACTGTGACATCATCAGTAACAGACAGTAACTGTGACATCATCAGTAACAGACAGTAACTATGAGCTCATCAGTAACAGACAGTAACTGTGACATCATCAGTAACACACTGTAACTGTGACATCATCAGTAACAGACAGTAACTATGAGATAATCAGTAACAGACAGTAACTGTGACATCATCAGTAACAGACAGTAACTGTGACATCATCAGTAACAGACAGTAACTATGACATCATCAGTAACAGACAGTAACTGTGACATCATCAGTAACAGACAGTAACTATGAGATCATCAGTAACAGACAGTAACTGTGACATCATCAGTAACAGACAGTAACTATGAGACAGACATGGTTTGGGAGTTGACATTCAGTCAATTCAGTCAGAAAGTGCAAATTCAATTCAATGATAGATTTTTTTTTTTTTCGCCCTAATTCAAAATAATGGAACCATTTTAAAAAAGCAATACAATTGATGCTGATGTTGATATTGAATGAACCCCCAGCCCTGCTGAGACAAACTGGACAAACACGTGAGGTCATCCCAACGCCTGCTGGACTACCGCTTAGTGGCGTTGTGATTCCTGAAGTCTAAAAATATGCCATTTATCTATTGGTCAACGGTTCCAGCTATGTTTCTGAGTCTGCTGCCCATCAAACCATGTTTTCCCGGTACACCACCGACCATACCGTCTCATGTTTACCGGTACAGTAGCACCGACTGCATCGTACAGTAGTGTTTGTTAGAGAGATGATGCTGCTGTCGGTGTATAGACCTTAATCATGCATGTCCCAACGATGGGCCGACATCATGCCCACATTCAGAGCTAATTTAGCTAACGAAGCTTATATAGCTAACGTAGCTAACGTAGCTAACATAGCTAATGTAGCTAATGTAGCTAACGTAGATAATGTAGCTTACGTAGCTACTGTAGCTAACATAGTTAATGTAGCTAACGTTGTTAACGTAGCTAATGTCGCTAACGTAGCATACATAGCTAACGTAGATAGCGTAGCTAATATAGCTAACGTAGCTAACGTAGATAATGTAGCTAATGTAGCTAACGTAGCATACGTAGCTAATGTAGCTAATGTAGCTAACGTAGCTAATCTGGTGTCCTGTGTGAATTAAAGTATGCTCCCTCTAATTATCTCTCTCTCTCCCTCTCCTCCCGGAGGACCTGAGCCTTTGGGACCATGCCTCAGGACTACCTGACCTGATGACTCCTTGCAGTCCCCAGTCCACCTGGTCGTGCTGCTGCTCCAGTTTCAACTGTTCTGCCTGCGGCTATGAAACCCTGACATGTTCACCGGACCTGCTGTTTTCGACTCTCTCTCTCTCTCTCTACCGCACCTGCTGTCTCTAACTCTGAATGAAAAGACAACTGAGATTTACTCCTGAGGTCGGGTTGTAGCAGCGTTTATACTGTAGAGATATCAGGTCAGCTGTAGCAGGGTTTATACTGTAGAGATATCAGCTGTAGCAGGATTTATACTGTAGAGATATCAGCTGTAGCAGGGTTTATACTATAGAGATATCAGCTGTAGCAGGGTTTATACTGTAGAGATATCAGCTGTAGCAGGGTTTATACTGTAGAGATATCAGGTCAGCTGTAGCAGGGTTTATACTGTAGAGATATCAGCTGTAGCAGGGTTTATACTGTAGAGATATCAGCTGTAGCAGGGTTTATACTGTAGAGATATCAGGTCAGCTGTAGCAGGGTTTATACTGTAGAG
This sequence comes from Oncorhynchus kisutch, assembly GCF_002021735.2. Taxonomy (NCBI): domain Eukaryota; kingdom Metazoa; phylum Chordata; class Actinopteri; order Salmoniformes; family Salmonidae; genus Oncorhynchus; species Oncorhynchus kisutch. The sequence continues at coordinate 19,125,637 of NW_022261983.1, forward strand.
ATATCAGCTGTAGCAGGGTTTATACTATAGAGATATCAGGTCAGCTGTAGCAGGGTTTATACTGTAGAGATATCAGCTGTAGCAGGGTTTATACTGTAGAGATATCAGCTGTAGCAGGGTTTATACTGTAGAGATATCAGGTCAGCTGTAGCAGGGTTTATACTATAGAGATATCAGCTGTAGCAGGGTTTATACTATAGAGATATCAGCTGTAGCAGGGTTTATACTGTAGAGATATCAGCTGTAGCAGGGTTTATACTATAGAGATATCAGGTCAGTTGTAGCAGGGTTTATACTGTAGAGATATCAGCTGTAGCAGGGTTTATACTGTAGAGATATCAGCTGTAGCAGGGTTAATACTGTAGAGATATCAGCTGTAGCAGGGTTTATACTATAGAGATATCAGCTGTAGCAGGGTTTATACTGTAGAGATATCAGCTGTAGCAGGGTTTATACTGTAGAGATATCAGCTGTAGCAGGGTTTATACTATAGAGATATCAGCTGTAGCAGGGTTTATACTGTAGAGATATCAGCTGTAGCAGGGTTTATACTGTAGAGATATCAGGTCAGCTGTAGCAGGGTTTATACTGTAGAGATATCAGCTGTAGCAGGGTTTATACTGTAGAGATATCAGCTGTAGCAGGGTTTATACTATAGAGATATCAGGTCAGCTGTAGCAGGGTTTATACTATAGAGATATCAGCTGTAGCAGGGTTTATACTGTAGAGATATCAGCTGTAGCAGGGTTTATACTGTAGAGATATCAGCTGTAGCAGGGTTTATACTGTAGAGATATCAGGTCAGCTGTAGCAGGGTTTATACTGTAGAGATATCAGGTCAGCTGTAGCAGGGTTTATACTGTAGAGATATCAGCTGTAGCAGGGTTTATACTATAGAGATATCAGCTGTAGCAGGGTTTATACTGTAGAGATATCAGCTGTAGCAGGGTTTATACTGTAGAGATATCAGCTGTAGCAGGGTTTATACTGTAGAGATATCAGGTCAGCTGTAGCAGGGTTTATACTATAGAGATATCAGGTCAGCTGTAGCAGGGTTTATACTGTAGAGATATCAGCTGTAGCAGGGTTTATACTGTAGAGATATCAGCTGTAGCAGGGTTTATACTATAGAGATATCAGCTGTAGCAGGGTTTATACTATAGAGATATCAGCTGTAGCAGGGTTTATACTGTAGAGATATCAGCTGTAGCAGGGTTTATACTGTAGAGATATCAGCTGTAGCAGGGTTTATACTATAGAGATATCAGGTCAGTTGTAGCAGGGTTTATACTGTAGAGATATCAGGTCAGCTGTAGCAGGGTTTATACTATAGAGATATCAGGTCAGCTGTAGCAGGGTTTATACTATAGAGATATCAGGTCAGCTGTAGCAGGGTTTATACTGTAGAGATATCAGCTGTAGCAGGGTTTATACTGTAGAGATATCAGGTCAGCTGTAGCAGGGTTTATACTGTAGAGATATCAGCTGTAGCAGGGTTTATACTATAGAGATATCAGGTCAGCTGTAGCAGGGTTTATACTGTAGAGATATCAGCTGTAGCAGGGTTTATACTGTAGAGATATCAGCTGTAGCAGGGTTTATACTATAGAGATATCAGCTGTAGCAGGGTTTATACTGTAGAGATATCAGCTGTAGCAGGGTTTATACTATAGAGATATCAGGTCAGCTGTAGCAGGGTTTATACTATAGAGATATCAGGTCAGCTGTAGCAGGGTTTATACTGTAGAGATATCAGCTGTAGCAGGGTTTATACTGTAGAGATATCAGCTGTAGCAGGGTTTATACTATAGAGATATCAGGTCAGCTGTAGCAGGGTTTATACTGTAGAGATATCAGGTCAGCTGTAGCAGGGTTTATACTATAGAGATATCAGCTGTAGCAGGGTTTATACTATAGAGATATCAGGTCAGCTGTAGCAGGGTTTATACTATAGAGATATCAGCTGTAGCAGGGTTTATACTGTAGAGATATCAGCTGTAGCAGGGTTTA
>NW_022261983.1:19132646-19135146 GCF_002021735.2 Oncorhynchus kisutch
CCCCTTAAACAACTAGACAACTAGACAAAACCAACCCAGGGGACAGAGAGGACAGGGAATAACACTATGGACTACCCCTTAAACAACTAGACAACTAGACAAAACCAACCCAGGGGACAGAGAGGACAGGGGACATGAAGAACACTATGGACTACCCCTTAAACAACTAGACAACTAGACAAAACCAACCCAGGGGACAGAGAGGACAGGGAATAACACTATGGACTACCCCTTAAACAACTAGACAAAACCAACCCAGGGGACAGAGAGGACAGGGGACATTAATAACACTACTGACTACCCCTTAAACAACTAGACAAAACCAACCCAGGGGACAGAGAGGACAGGGAATAACACTATGGACTACCCCTTAAACAACTAGACAACTAGACAAAACCAACCCAGGGGACAGAGAGGACAGGGAATAACACTATGGACTACCCCTTAAACAACTAGACAACTAGACAAAACCAACCCAGGGGACAGAGAGGACAGGGAATAACATTACTGACTACCCCTTAAACAACTAGACAACTAGACAAACCCAACCCAGGGGACAGAGAGGACAGGGAATAACACTATGGACTACCCCTTAAACAACTAGACAAAACCAACCCAGGGGACAGAGAGGACAGGGGACATTAATAACACTATGGACTACCCCTTAAACAACTAGACAACTAGACAAAACCAACCCAGGGGACAGAGAGGACAGGGAATAACACTATGGACTACCCCTTAAACAACTAGACAAAACCAACCCAGGGGACAGAGAGGACAGGGAATAACACTATGGACTACCCCTTAAACAACTAGACAACTAGACAAAACCAACCCAGGGGACAGAGAGGACAGGGGACATTAATAACACTATGGACTACCCCTTAAACAACTGGACAACTAGACAAAACCAACCCGGGGGACAGAGAGGACAGGGAATAACACTATGGACTACCCCTTAAACAACTAGACAACTAGACAAAACCAACCCAGGGGACAGAGAGGACAGGGAATAACACTATGGACTACCCCTTAAACAACTAGACAACTAGACAAACCCAACCCAGGGGACAGAGAGGACAGGGAATAACACTATGGACTACCCCTTAAACAACTAGACAACTAGACAAAACCAACCCAGGGGACAGAGAGGACAGGGAATAACACTATGGACTACCCCTTAAACAACTAGACAACCAGACAAAACCAACCCAGGGGACAGAGAGGACAGGGAATAACACTATGGACTACCCCTTAAACCCAGGGGACAGAGAGGACAGGGGACATGAATAACACTATGGACTACCCCTTAAACAACTAGACAACTAGACAAAACCAACCCAGGGTACAGAGAGGACAGCGGACATGAATAACACTGTGGACTACCCCTTAAACAACTAGACAACTAGACAAACCCAACCCAGGGGACAGAGAGGACAGGGAATAACACTATGGACTACCCCTTAAACAACTAGACAACTAGACAAAACCAACCCAGGGGACAGAGAGGACAGGGAATAACACTATGGACTACCCCTTAAACAACTAGACAACTAGACAAAACCAACCCAGGGGACAGAGAGGACAGGGGACATGAATAACACTATGGACTACCCCTTAAACAACTAGACAAAACCAACCCAGGGGACAGAGAGGACAGGGGACATGAATAAAGAATAATGAATAATAATGAATAACGCTCGCACGCACGCACACACACACACACACGCAAACGTATATATACCCCACACACATACACAACACACACGCATACACACACACACATAGGCTCTAAAGGTGAGAATCTAATATTGTCTCCTCCAGAGATCTATTGACTTCTCCTGTGTGTGACTGCCTCATGAAGCTGGTTGAGAGAATGCCAAGAGTGGTGCAAAAGCTGTCATCAAAGCTACTTGGAAGAATCTAAAATATATATTTTGATTTGTTTAACACTTTGTTTGGTTACAACATGATTCCATATGTGTTATTTCATAGTTTTGATGTCTTAAATATTATATATTATTCTACAATGTAGAAAATAGTAAAAAATAAAGAAAAACCCTTGAATGAGTCGGTGTGTCCAACCTGTTTAATGAGTCGGTGTGTCCAACCTGTTTAATGAGGAGGTGTGGCCAACCTGTTTAATGAGGAGGTGTGGCCAAACTGTTTAATGAGGAGGTGTGGCCAAACTGTTTAATGAGGAGGTGTGTCCAACCTGTTTAATGAGGAGGTGTGGCCAAACTGTTTAATGAGGAGGTGTGGCCAAACTGTTTAATGAGGAGGTGTGTCCAACCTGTTTAATGAGGAGGTGTGTCCAACCTGTTTAATGAGTCGGTGTGTCCAACCTGTTTAATGAGGAGGTGTGTCCAACCTGTTTAATGAGGAGGTGTGGCCAAACTGTTTAATGAGGAGGTGTGGCCAAACTGTTTAATGAGGAGGTGTGTCCAACCTGTTTAATGAGGAGGTGTGGCCAAACGGTTTAATGAGGAGGTGTGGCCAA
>NW_022261983.1:19140146-19152646 GCF_002021735.2 Oncorhynchus kisutch
TTGTAGTGTGGTTGTAGTGTGGTCCTACCTGAGAGGTCGTAGTGTGGTCGTAGTGTGGTCCTACCTGAGAGGTCGTAGTGTGGTCGTAGTGTGGTCCTACCTGAGAGGTCGTAGTGTGGTCGTAGTGTGGTCCTACCTGAGAGGTCATAGTGTGGCTGTAGTGTGGTTGTATTGTGGTTGTAGTGTGGTTGTAGTTTGGTTGTAGTGTGGTCCTACCTGAGAGGTCGTAGTGTGGTTGTAGTGTGGTTGTAGTGTGGTCGTAGTGTGGTCCTACCTGAGAGGTCGTAGTGTGGTTGTAGTGTGGTTGTAGTGTGGTCCTACCTGAGAGGTCGTAGTGTGGTCGTAGTGTGGTCGTAGTGTGGTCCTACCTGAGAGGTCGTAGTGTGGTCGTAGTGTGGTCCTCCTACCTGAGAGGTCGTAGTGTGGTTGTAGTGTGGTCCTACCTGAGAGCTCATAGTGTGGCTGTAGTGTGGTTGTATTGTGGTTGTAGTGTGGTTGTAGTTTGGTTGTAGTGTGGTTGTAATGTGGTTGTAGTGTGGTCGTACTGTGGTCCTACCTGAGAGGTCGTAGTGTGGTTGTAGTGTGGTTGTAGTGTGGTCCTACCTGAGAGGTCGTAGTGTGGTCGTAGTGTGGTCGTAGTGTGGTCCTACCTGAGAGGTCGTAGTGTGGTCGTAGTGTGGTCCTACCTGAGAGGTCGTAGTGTGGTCGTAGTGTGGTCCTACCTGAGAGGTCATAGTGTGGCTGTAGTGTGGTTGTATTGTGGTTGTAGTGTGGTCGTAGTGTGGTTGTAGTGTGGTCCTACCTGAGAGCTCATAGTGTGGCTGTAGTGTGGTTGTAGTGTGGTCGTATTGTGGTCGTAGTGTGGTTGTAGTGTGGTCGTAAGTGGGGTCGTAGTGTGGTCATAGTGTGGTTGTATTGTGGTCGTAGTGGGGTCGTAGTGTGGTCGTAGTGTGGTCGTATTGTGGTTGTATTGTGGTTGTAGTGTGGTTGTAGTTTGGTTGTAGTATGGTTGTAGTGTGGTCGTAGTGTGGTCCTACCTGAGAGGTCGTAGTGTGGTTGTAGTGTGGTCCTACCTGAGAGCTCATAGTGTGGCTGTAGTGTGGTTGTATTGTGGTTGTAGTGTGGTTGTAGTTTGGTTGTAGTGTGGTTGTAATGTGGTTGTAGTGTGGTCGTAGTGTGGTCCTACCTGAGAGGTCGTAGTGTGGTTGTAGTGTGGTTGTAGTGTGGTCGTAGTGTGGTCCTACCTGAGAGGTCGTAGTGTGGTTGTAGTGTGGTTGTAGTGTGGTCCTACCTGAGAGGTCGTAGTGTGGTCGTAGTGTGGTCGTAGTGTGGTCCTACCTGAGAGGTCGTAGTGTGGTCGTAGTGTGGTCCTACCTGAGAGGTCGTAGTGTGGTCGTAGTGTGGTCCTACCTGAGAGGTCATAGTGTGGCTGTAGTGTGGTTGTATTGTGGTTGTAGTGTGGTTGTAGTTTGGTTGTAGTGTGGTCCTACCTGAGAGGTCGTAGTGTGGTTGTAGTGTGGTTGTAGTGTGGTCGTAGTGTGGTCCTACCTGAGAGGTCGTAGTGTGGTTGTAGTGTGGTTGTAGTGTGTTCCTACCTGAGAGGTCGTAGTGTGGTCGTAGTGTGGTCGTAGTGTGGTCCTACCTGAGAGGTCGTAGTGTGGTCGTAGTGTGGTCCTACCTGAGAGGTCGTAGTGTGGCTGTAGTGTGGTTGTATTGTGGTTGTAGTGTGGTTGTAGTTTGGTTGTAGTGTGGTTGTAATGTGGTCGTAGTGTGGTCGTAGTGTGGTCCTACCTGAGAGGTCGTAGTGTGGTTGTAGTGTGGTCCTACCTGAGAGCTCATAGTGTGGCTGTAGTGTGGTTGTATTGTGGTTGTAGTGTGGTTGTAGTTTGGTTGTAGTGTGGTCCTACCTGAGAGGTCGTAGTGTGGTTGTAGTGTGGTTGTAGTGTGGTCGTAGTGTGGTCCTACCTGAGAGGTCGTAGTGTGGTTGTAGTGTGGTTGTAGTGTGGTCCTACCTGAGAGGTCGTAGTGTGGTCGTAGTGTGGTCGTAGTGTGGTCCTACCTGAGAGGTCGTAGTGTGGTCGTAGGTGGTCCTACCTGAGAGGTCGTAGTGTGGTTGTAGTGTGGTCCTACCTGAGAAGTCATAGTGTGGCTGTAGTGTGGTTGTATTGTGGTTGTAGTGTGGTTGTAGTTTGGTTGTAGTGTGGTCGTAGTGTGGTCCTACCTGAGAGGTCGTAGTGTGGTTGTAGTGTGGTCCTACCTGAGAGCTCATAGTGTGGCTGTAGTGTGGTTGTATTGTGGTTGTAGTGTGGTTGTAGTTTGGTTGTAGGGTGTTTGTAGTGTGGTCAGAGTATGGTCCTACCTGAGAGGTCGTAGTGTGGTCGTAGTGTGGTCCTACCTGAGAGGTCGTAGTGTGGTCGTAGTGGGGTCCTACCTGAGAGGTCGTAGTGTGGTCCTACCTGAGAGCTCATAGTGTGGCTGTAGTGTGGTTGTATTGTGGTTGTAGTGTGGTTGTAGTGTGGTCGTAGTGTGGTCCTACCTGAGAGGTCGTAGTGTGGTCCTACCTGAGAGGCCGTAGTGTGGTCGTAGTGTGGTCCTACCTGAGAGGTCGTAGTGTGGTCCTACCTGAGAGGTCGTAGTGTGGTTGTAGTGTGGTCCTACCTGAGAGGTCGTAGTGTGGTCCTACCTGAGAGGTCGTAGTGTGGTCGTAGTGTGGTCCTACCTGAGAGGTCGTTGTGTGGTCCTACCTGAGAGGTCGTAGTGTGGTCCTACCTGAGAGGTCGTAGTCTGGTCGTAGTGTGGTCCTACCTGAGAGGTCGTAGTGTGGTTGTAGTGTGGTTGTAGTGTGGTCCTACCTGAGAGGTCGTAGTGTGGTCGTAGTGTGGTCCTACCTGAGAGGTCGTAGTGTGGTCGTAGTGTGGTCCTACCTGAGAGGTCGTAGTGTGGTCGTAGTGTGGTCATAGTGTGGTCCTACCTGAGAGGTCGTAGTGTGGTCCTACCTGAGAGGTCGTAGTGTGGTTGTAGTGTGGTCATAGTGTGGTCCTACCTGAGAGGTCGTAGTGTGGTCGTAGTGTGGTCCTACCTGAGAGGTCGTAGTGTGCGTAGCAGTCGTAGTACTCTGAGGATTCCCAGGATGCGGTTCCCTCCGGTCAAGGCCAGAGAAACCAGGATGTCCACCAGAGAGACAAACACCAGGATCCCATCCAGAACATTCCAGCTGCTCTTCAGGTAGCTCTGTTTACCCCAGCAGAACCCCAACGCTACAATCTATAGACACAACATTAAGAAGACAATAACTCCAGGACTGACAACAGACTGAAACAGAGAACAGACTGAAACAGACAGCAGACTGAAACAGACAACATAATACTGAAACAGAAAGCAAATCGACACCAGACTAAAACAGGCAGCATGAAAACTGCAACCGACAACAGACAGAAAAAGAGATCAGACTGAAACAGACAGCAGACTGAAACAGAGATCAGACTGAAACAGACAGCAGACTGAAACAGAGATCAGACTGAAACAGACATCAGACTGAAACAGACAGCAGACTGAAACAGAGATCAGACTGAAACAGAGATCAGACTGAAACAGACATCAGACTGAAACAGACAGCAGACTGAAACAGACTGCAGACTGAAACAGACAGCAGACTGAAACAGACAGCAGACTGAGACAGAGATCAGACTGAAACAGACAGCAGACTGAAACAGATGGCAGACTGAAACAGAGATCAGACTGAAACAGAGATCAGACTGAAACAGAGATCAGACTGAAACAGACAGCAGACTGAAACAGACGGCATACTGAGACAGAGATCAGACTGAAACAGACAGCAGACTGAAACAGACAGCAGACAGAAACAGACAGCAGACTGAAACAGACGGCATACTGAGACAGAGATCAGACTGAAACAGACAGCAGACTGAAACAGACAGCAGACAGAAACAGACAGCAGACTGAAACAGACAGCAGACTGAAACAGACAGCAGACTGAGACAGAGATCAGACTGAAACAGACAGCAGACTGAAACAGACAGCAGACTGAAACAGACAGCAGACTGAAACAGACAGCAGACAGAAACAGACAGCAGACTGAAACAGACAGCAGACTGAAACAGACAGCAGACTGAAACAGACAGCAGACTGAGACAGAGATCAGACTGAAACAGACAGCAGACTGAAACAGACAGCAGACTGAAACAGACAGCAGACTGAAACAGACAGCAGACTGAAACAAACAGCAGACTTAAACAGAAATCAGAATGAAACAGAGATCAGACTGAAACAGAGATCAGACTGAAACAGACAGCAGACTGAAACAGACAGCAGACTGAAACAGACAACAGACTGAAACAGACAGCAGACTGAAACAGACAGCAGACTTAAACAGAAATCAGAATGAAGCAGAGATCAGACTGAAACAGAGATCAGACTGAAACAGACAGCAGACTGAAACAGACAGCAGACTGAGACAGAGATCAGACTGAAACAGACAGCAGACTGAAACAGACAGCAGACTGAAACAGACAGCAGACTGAAACAGGCAGCAGACTGAGACAGGCAACAGGCTGAAACAGACAACAGACTGAGACAGGCAACAGACTGAAACAGGCAACAGGCTGAAACAGACAACAGACTGAGACAGACAACAGACTGAAACAGACAACAGACTGAAACAGACAACAGGCTGAAACAGAGATCAGACTGAGACAGGCAACAGGCTGAAACAGACTGAGACAGGCAACAGGCTGAAACAGACAAACTGAGACAGGCAACAGGCCGAAACAGACAACAGACTGAAACAGGCAACAGGCTGAAACAGACAACAGACTGAGACAGGCAACAGGCTGAAACAGACAACAGACTGAAACAGACAACAGGCTGAAACAGAGATCAGACTGAAACAGGCAACAGGCTGAAACAGACAACAGGCTGAAACAGACAACAGACTGAAACAGACAACAGACAAACAGAGTATTACCTTGACAGTCATCTCAGCCAGGAAGATGACAGTGAACACGTAGTTAGAGACACTCAGAAACACTCTCTCCTGGAGGGAGAGTAGGAGAGACAGTATATTAGAGCAGAGAGTTTCTAGTTGGAGACACTCAGAAACACTCGGTCCTGGAGGGAGAGTAGGAGAGACATCGCAAGACATCTGGGAAAGCTTAGCAAAACAGCCAAGGCCGGGTTTCGGGGTTTGAGAAGTCAACGAGAGAAGTGAAAAATTGTTTTTCTCCTAATCTAAAAGGAACAACCTTGGATTGGAGCTAAATATCTTAAATAGTTGAACATGTTATTTCTCCAACCTCTTGAAGGTGACAAACTGACATGTTTTCATTTTCGTAAAAAAACACAAAAAACCCCGACTTTATATCAAAGTAGTGGTTTTGATTTGACGGCCTACACACACGTAGTTCCGACGCCAGACGACCGTTTGACCAGACGATGCGTTTCTACGTACGAGCTTAGTTGTTCCAACGACCGTTAGACCAGACGATGTGTTTCTACGTCCCCTTTGTAACTCCACAAGGGGGAGTTAGAGGTACCCAGCATCACGGCTCCAGACCACCACCAGGGGGAGTTAGAGGTACCCAGCATCACGGCTTCATTACTCCAGACCACCACCAGGGGGAGTTAGAGGAACCCAGCATCACGGCTTCATTGCTCCAGACCACCACCAGGGGGAGTTAGAGGTACCCAGCATCACGGCTCCAGACCACCACCAGGGGGAGTTAGAGGAACCCAGCATCACGGCTTCATTGCTCCAGACCACCACCAGGGGGAGTTAGGTAGGCTAGTTGAGAACACCTTTATTTAACCAGGTAGGCAAGTTGAGAACACCTTTATTTAACCAGGTAGGCTAGTTGAGAACACCTTTATTTAACCAGGTAGGCTAGTTGAGAACACCTTTATTTAACCAGGTAGGCTAGTTGAGAACACCTTTATTTAACCAGGTAGGCTAGTTGAGAACACCTTTATTTAACCAGGTAGGCAAGTTGAGAACAAGTTCTCATTTACAATTGCGACCTGGCCAAGATAAAGCAAAGCAGTTCGACAGATAAAATGACACAGAGTTACACATGGAGTAAAAACAAACATACAGTCAATAATGCAGTATAAACAAGTCTATATACAATGTGAGCAAATGAGGTGAGAAGGGAGGTAAAGGCAAAAAAGGCCATGATGGCAAAGTAAATACAATATAGCAAGTAAAATACTGGAATGGTAGTTTTGCAATGGAAGAATGTGCAAAGTAGAAATAAAAAATAATGGGGTGCAAAGGAGCAAAATAAATAAATAAATAAAAATTAAATACAGTTGGGAAAGAGGTAGTTGTTTGGGCTAAATTATAGGTGGGCTATGTACAGGTGCAGTAATCTGTGAGCTGCTCTGACAGTTGGTGCTTAAAGCTAGTGAGGGAGATAAGTGTTTCCAGTTTCAGAGATTTTTGTAGTTCGTTCCAGTCATTGGCAGCAGAGAACTGGAAGGAGAGGCGGCCAAAGAAGAATTGGTTTTGGGGGTGACTAGAGAGATATACCTGCTGGAGCGTGTGCTACAGGTGGGAGATGCTATGGTGACCAGCGAGCTGAGATAAGGGGGGACTTTACCTAGCAGGGTCTTGTAGATGACATGGAGCCAGTGGGTTTGGCGACGAGTATGAAGCGAGGGCCAGCCAACGAGAGCGTACAGGTCGCAATGGTGGGTAGTATATGGGGCTTTGGTGATAAAACGGATTGCACTGTGATACACTGCATCCAATTTGTTGAGTAGGGTATTGGAGGCTATTTTGTAAATGACATCGCCAAAGTCGAGGATTGGTAGGATGGTCAGTTTTACAAGGGTATGTTTGGCAGCATGAGTGAAGGATGCTTTGTTGCGAAATAGGAAGCCAATTCTAGATTTATCTTTGGATTGGAGATGTTTGATATGGGTCTGGAAGGAGAGTTTACAGTCTAACCAGACACCTAAGTATTTGTAGTTGTCCACGTATTCTAAGTCAGAGCCGTCCAGAGTAGTGATGTTGGACAGGCGGGTAGGTGCAGGTAGCGATCGGTTGAAGAGCATGCATTTAGTTTTACTTGTATTTAAGAGCAATTGGAGGCCACGGAAGGAGAGTTGTATGGCATTGAAGCTTGCCTGGAGGGTTGTTAACACAGTGTCCAAAGAAGGGCCGGAAGTATACAGAATGGTGTCGTCTGCGTAGAGGTGGATCAGGGACTCACCAGCAGCAAGAGCGACCTCATTGATGTATACAGAGAAGAGAGTCGGTCCAAGAATTGAACCCTGTGGCACCCCCATAGAGACTGCCAGAGGTCCGGACAGCAGACCCTCCGATTTGACACACTGAACTCTATCAGAGAAGTAGTTGGTGAACCAGGCGAGGCAATCATTTGAGAAACCAAGGCTGTCGAGTCTGCCGATGAGGATATGGTGATTGACAGAGTCGAAAGCCTTGGCCAGATCAATGAATACGGCTGCACAGTAATGTTTCTTATCGATGGCGGTTAAGATATCGTTTAGGACCTTGAGCGTGGCTGAGGTGCACCCATGACCAGCTCTGAAACCGGATTGCATAGCAGAGAAGGTATGGTGAGATTCGAAATGGTCGGTAATCTGTTTGTTGACTTGGCTTTCGAAGACCTTAGAAAGGCACGGTAGGATAGATATAGGTCTGTAGCAGTTTGGGTCAAGAGTGTCCCCCCCTTTGAAGAGGGGGATGACCGCAGCTGCTTTCCAATCTTTGGGAATCTCAGACGACACGAAAGAGAGGTTGAACAGGCTAGTAATAGGGGTGGCAACAATTTCGGCAGATAATTTTAGAAAGAAAGGGTCCAGAGCATTACGGCTCCAGACCACCACCAGGGGGAGTTAGATCACTCAATATGCATTTGGGTGCCCCCAAGGTTTTTATATAACCAATCATATTGAGTGGTTCCAATGATGAATTTGACGCGAGCCGCCGCTCCCTGGTGACTTTCTTCAGCAAAGATGGCTGACAAAACATTACGGTGGAAACAAATGTAAGTAGTTATGACGTCATAACGAGTCAAGCAAAACATTTATAATGGAGAGGAATGTGTTAGTTAATGTAGAGACAATCGATTGGGCAACATTTTTTGTCATAAAGTTAATTTACGAAAATTGTGATTTAGCAAGTTAACTGACTGGCTAACATTAGCCAGCCACCTAGCTGGTGTTATGAAATGAGTACAGTATGACATTGTTTAATGTTTTAGGGACTCCTGAGAAAACCAGTAAACCAGGCTGTCGTCTTGGGAAACAGTGGATGTAAAAAATCTAGCTAGCCGAAAGCATTTACTAAAACCTTAGGTTCTGAACTAATATTCATACTAATCTATGAACCTCAGCTATCATAGTTGTTGTATCGACTTCAAGTCTGAATGGCATTAATGAAGCCTAACCAACCACATTGAAATAGGGTTCTAGAAGGCAAAGTATAAATAGGGTTCTAGAAGGTAAAGTAAAAAACAGGGTTCTAGAAGGTAAAGTAAAAACAGGGTTCTAGAAGGTAAAGTATAAATAGTGTTCTAGAAGGTAAAGTAAAAATAGGGTTCTAGAAGGTAAAGTAAAAGTAGGGTTCTAGAAGGTAAAGTAAAAATAGGGTTCTAGAAGGTAAAGTATAAATAGGGTTCTAGAAGGTAAAGTAAAAACAGGGTTCTAGAAGGTAAAGTATAAATAGGGTTCTAGAAGGTAAAGTAAAATGCATCAATACTGGTATATAGTAAAATAGGGTATAAGACCAGCCCTAGTGTCTTACGGTGCTGTGAGGCAGAATGCCGGGTCTCTCCAGAGCGATGGTGATGCAGTTGAGGAAGATGAAGAGGAGGACCACGTGATCAAACATCTTATGAGAAATCATCCCCTTAGCCCACACACGGAACCTAGAGGAGGGAGGGGAGAGAGAGGGGGGGAGGGAGGGAGGGAGGGAGGGAGGGAGGGAGGGAGAAAGAGGGGGCAGGTGGAGGTGGATGGGATGAGGGAGGGAGAAACAGGGGGGAGGTGGAGGTGGATGGGATGAGGGAGTGGAGTGGGGGAGGGAGGGGAGGAGAGGAGAGGGGGAAGGGGGGGGGTGAGGAGGGGGAGAGAGGGGGGGGTGAGGTGAGGGAGGGAGGGAGGGAGAAAGAGGGGGCAGGTGGAGGTGGATGGGATGAGGGAGGGAGAAAGAGGGGGGAGGTGGAGGTGGATGGGATGAGGGAGTGGAGTGGGGGAGGGAGGGGAGGAGAGGAGAGGGGGAAGGGGGGGGTGAGGAGGGGGAGAGAGGGGATGGTGTGAGTGGGGGAGAGGTGAGGAGGGGGAGAGAGGGGATGGGGTGAGGGAGGGAGGGGGGGGGGGTGAGGGAGGGAGGGGGAGAGAGGTGGGAAGGGATGGGGTGAGGGAGGGAGTTGGAGAGAGGTGGGAGGGGATGGGGTGAGGGAGGGAATGAGGGAAGGAGGGAGGGAGGGAGGGAGGGAGGAAGGAAGGAAGGAAGGAAGGAAGGAAGGAAGGAAGGAAGGAAGGAAGGAAGGAAGGAAGGAAGGAAGGAAGGAAGGAAGGAAGGAAGGAAGGAAGGAAGGAAGGAAGGAAGGAAGGAAGGAAGGAAGGAAGGAAGGAGGAAATCAGCACAGAGGAGGAAGATACAGTATTTATGAGAAGGTGAGACAACAAGTACGTGTGTACGCGTGTGTGTGTGTGTGGTGTGTGTATGTGTGTGTGTGTGTACGTGTGTGTGTGTGTGTGTGTGTGTACGTGTACGTGTACGTGTGTGTGTGTTTGTGTGACTCACGAGTTCTGAGGGGAGAACAGGTAGAGGTTCCAGTCTTCATGTTCTCTACACCAGCGTGGCTTGTAGCTCTGCAGCGTTCTCCTGACCCGGAACCACAGGTTCTACAGAGGACAGAGGTCAGAGGTCAGCATTACACACACTCCTTCCTCTACATCGTCAGTCTCTAAGTTTGGATGTGTGTTTCCCATGACGGTGCAGAACATTCATTCTCTAGCAGCAGGGAACAACAACTCTCGCTTGTCCTGTCAGACTGGAAGACTAATGCATTCTGGGAAACACGCCATCAACAAAGTGCTCAGTTCTCGGTGAGCAGGGTTGGAGAACAGGACAGGGGAAAACACAGTCAGCAACTAAGTCAGTACAAACTGCTAACAACCAACTCTCCACTGTTACGTCAACCCAAACTGCTCACCAGGGGCACAACTTTCACTGGGGATGATGGCGGGGGGGGGGGTAATTTTTGTCTCATACCCCCCCAACACAGTTTTATCATTGCACCGTGACACCAAAAACGGCATCGGGGTGCTTTAGGACCATGCGGACTCCCTAGAGCAGTCTGGGTAGCCTGTTTGGAGGTTTTCAGCCGGCTGAATTTAGGACCGCGCTCGACACCACAGAGCGGGCGGACAGACTGTGTGAAGGCAAAGCTTCTGAAAAGGCTGGCTGGATCAACACGGGAGAGTTGAACAGAGGCAGCTGCTGTCAGCGTGTTGAACTCTTTCCAACCGAGTTGTAAAAAAGCAAGCAAGCAGAACAGAAACTGGCTACTCCTCAGTTAACTGAAGTAGCTGGGAAGGTATCTGCTGTTTATCTTAATAGAAAACTAAACTAAACTACTGTGTTTTGACTGGACTGGTGGGGGTCGAGGAGAGAGTTGGACTGGTGGGGGTCGAGAAGAGAGTTGGACTGGTGGGGGTCGAGGAGAGAGTTGGACTGGTGGGGGTCGAGAAGAGAGTTGGACTGGTGGGGGTCGAGGAGAGAGTTGGACTGGTGGGGGTCGAGGAGAGAGTTGGACTGGTGGGGGTCGAGGAGAGAGTTGGACTGGTGGGGGTCGAGAAGAGAGTTGGACTGGTGGGGGTCGAGGAGAGCGTTGGACTGGTGGGGGTCGAGGAGAGAGTTGGACTGGTGGGGGTCGAGGAGAGAGTTGGACTGGTGGCGGTCGAGGAGAGAGTTGGACTGGTGGCGGTCGAGGGGAGAGTTGGACTGGTGGGGGTCGAGGAGAGAGTTGGATTGGTGGGGGTCGAGGAGAGAGATGGACTGTTAAAGAGTTGGACTGGTGGGGGTCGAGGAGAGAGTTGGACTGGTGGGGGTGGAGGAGAGAGTTGGACTGGTGGGGGACGGGGAGAGAGTTGGACTGGTGGGGGTCAGGGAGAGAGTTGGACTGGTGGCGGTCGGGGAGAGAGTTGAACTGGTGGGGGTCCAGGAGAGAGTTGGACTGGTGGGGGTCGAGGAGAGAGTTGGACTGGTGGTGGTCAAGGAGAGAGTGTGACTGGTGGGGGTCGGGGAGAGAGTTGGACTGGTGGGGGTCGAGGAGAGAGTTGGACTGGTGGGGTGGAGGAGAGAGTTGGAATGGTGGGGGTCGAGGAGAGAGTTGGACTGGTGGGGGTCGAGTAGAGAGTTGGACTGGTGGCGGTCGAGGAGAGAGTTGGACTGGTGGCGGTCGAGGGGAGAGTTGGACTGGTGGGGGTCGAGGAGAGAGTTGAACTGGTTACAGAGAGGCTGCTCTCTCTCTCTCTGATGGAGGAGAATTATAGAGAGGCTGCTTTCTCCCTGATAGAGGAGACATACAGAGAGGCTGCTCTCTCTCCCTGAAAGAGGAGAGGTACAGAGAGGCTGCTCTCTCTCTCCCTGATAGAGGAGAGGTACAGAGAGGCTGCTCTCTCTCCTACTACACTGATAGAATCACCCTGTTACTGCAGAGGGGACATCACACCTCTGGCTTACACACACACTACACACACACTACACACACACACACAGGGGTCTTGCTCTACCCACTGAGAAAACTATTTCTGCCGTGGCCAATCAATTACAGGGGAACAATTAGCCTCCCTGCAGGACTCTATAAACAAACACAACAAGAAGAGAAGGCGAGAGAGAGGGAGAACAGAAGGAGAGAGAGAGGGAGAACAGAAGGAGAGAGCGAGAGGGAGGGAGAACAGATGGAGAGAGAGAGGGAGAACAGAAGGAGAGAGAGAGAGGGAGGGAGAACAGAAGGAGAGAGGGAGAAAAGAAGGAGAGAGAGAGGGAGGGAGAACAGAAGGAGAGAGAGAGGGAGAACAGAAGGAGAGAGCGAGAGGGAGGGAGAACAGAAGGAGAGAGAGAGGGAGAACAGAAGGAGAGAGAGAGAGGGAGGGAGAACAGAAGGAGAGAGGGAGAAAAGAAGGAGAGAGAGAGGGAGAACAGAAGGAGAGAGAGAGGGAGAACAGAAGGAGAGTGAGAGGGAGAGGAGATAGAGGGGAGAGTGAGAGAAACGGGGAGAGAGAGAGAAAGAGAGAGAGAGAGAGAGAGACAGAGATCCAGGGACTCACATCCTCCTCCATGTCATCGTCAGGTGAAAGGTCCTTGTTGGGGTCATAGGTCATGTGATGAAGACTCCTCCCGTTACAGTCCCCGTACTCCCCTGTTACAGACGGGCCCAGAGAGGACACCTGTAGAAGCTCTAAGGCCTCCTCTTCCTCCTCTCCTCCTCCCTCCCCTGAGAGCAGAC
>NW_022261983.1:19157646-19172646 GCF_002021735.2 Oncorhynchus kisutch
AGTTAGGTAAGACCTGGGTGGACCACCCCCCTGTATGTTGGTTAGTGGTGGTGCTAGTTAGGTAAGCCCTGGGAGGACCACCCCCTGTATGTTGGTTAGCGCACCAGATGGTGCTAGTTAGGTAAGACCTGCGTGGACCACCCCCTGTATGTTGGTTAGCGCGCCAGGCGGTGCTAGTTAGGTAAGACCTGGGAGGACCACCCCCTGTATTTTGGTTACCGCGCCAGACGGTGCTAGTTAGGTAAGACCTGGGTGGACCACCCCCCTGTATGTTGGTTAGCGCACCAGATGGTGCTAGTTAGGTAAGACCTGCGTGGACCACCCCCTGTATGTTGGTTAGCGCGCCAGGCGGTGCTAGTTAGGTAAGACCTGGGAGGACCACCCCCTGTATTTTGGTTACCGCGCCAGGCGGTGCTAGTTAGGTAAGACCTGGGTGGACCACCCCCCTGTATGTTGGTTAGCGCGCCAGGCGGTGCTAGTTAGGTAAGACCTGGGTGAACCACCCCCCCTGTATATTGGTTAGCGCGCCAGGCGGTGCTAGTTAGGTAAGACCTGGGTGCACCACCCCCCTGTATGTTGGTTAGTGCACCAGGCGGTGCTAGTTAGGTAAGACCTGGGTGGACCACCCCCCTGTATGTTGGTTAGCGCGCCAGGCGGTGCTAGTTAGGTAAGTAGTGGGAAGGCAGGTATACAGTGCCTTGCGAAAGTATTCGGCCCCCTTGAACTTTGCGACCTTTTGCCACATTTCAGGCTTCAAACATAAAGATATAAAACTGTATTTTTTTGTGAAGAATCAACAACAAGTGGGACACAATCATGAAGTGGAACGACATTTATTGGATATTTCAAACTTTTTTAACAAATCAAAAACTGAAAAATTGGGCGTGCAAAATTATTCACCTCTTTTCCCTCCACGGAGAGTTGCGTTCCCTCCTACAAGAGGCGTAACAGTGTGTGTGTGTGTGTCTGTGTGTGTGAGAGACAGTACCTGAAGGTGAAGATGAAGAGCATGAGCAGTGTACAGAAGGTGGCTACGTTGTCCATAGTCTTCATCAGAACCACCAGCTGTCTGCGCAGAGCGGGCAGGAACCGGACCAACTTCAGGACCCGCAGCAGACGGAAGGTACGCAGGACAGACAAACCGCCGTCCGCCTGCCCAACGATCTCCCAAACACTGGAACACATGACACACACACTTTACTGTAACACACACACACACACACACACACTTTACTGTAACACACACACACACACACACTGCAGGAGAGATCTTCCTCACACCCACCTGATGATGACGATGATACCGTCAAAGATGTTGTAGGGGTTCTTGATATAGCCGAAGAGACCGAAGGCCAGCAGCTTGAACATCATCTCCAGGAGGAACATGCAGGTGAACACTATGTTACTGATCTCCAGGATATCAGTCAACTCCACCGGCTGGACAGAGAGGAGAGATGGAGAGGGGGGGTGAGGAGGAGACAGGAGAGACGGAGAGGAGAGACGGAGAGGGGGGATGAGGAGGGGACAGGAGAGACGGAGAGGGGGGATGAGGAGGGGACAGGAGAGACGGAGAGGAGAGACGGAGAGGGGGGATGAGGAGGGGACAGGAGAGACGGAGAGGGGGGATGAGGAGGAGACAGGAGAGACGGAGAGGGGGGATGAGGAGGAGACAGGAGAGACGGAGAGGGGGGATGAGGAGGGACAGGAGAGACGGAGAGGGGGGATGAGGAGGAGACAGGAGAGACGGAGAGGGGGGATGAGGAGGAGACAGGAGAGATGGAGAGGGGGGATGAGGAGGAGACAGGAGAGACGGAGAGAGGGGATGAGGAGGAGACAGGAGAGACGGAGAGGGGGGGGTGAGGAGGAGACAGGAGAGACATGCAGGTGAACACGATGTTACTGATCTCCAGGATATCAGTCAACTCCACCGGCTGAACAGAGAGGAGAGATGGAGAGGGGGGGTGAGGAGGAGACAGGAGAGACGGAGAGGGGGGATGAGGAGGAGACAGGAGAGACAGAGAGGGGGGATGAGGAGGGGACAGGAGAGACAGAGAGGGGGGATGAGGAGGGGACAGGAGAGACAGAGAGGGGGACAGGAGAGACGGAGAGGGGGGATGAGGAGGGGACAGGAGAGACAGAGAGGGGGGATGAGGAGGGGACAGGAGAGACAGAGAGGGGGGATAAGGAGGGGACAGGAGAGACAGAGAGGGGGGATGAGGATGGGGACAGGAGAGACGGAGAGGAGAGACGGAGAGGGGGGATGAGGAGGGGACAGGAGAGAGGGAGAGGGGGGGATGAGGAGGGGACAGGAGAGACAGAGAGGGGGGATGAGGAGGGGACAGGAGAGACGGAGAGGGGACAGAGAGACGGAGAGGGGGGATGAGGATGAGGACAGGAGAGACAGAGAGGGGGGATGAGGAGGGGACAGGAGAGACAGAGAGGGGGGATAAGGAGGGGACAGGAGAGAGACAGAGAGGGGGGATGAGGAGGGGACAGGAGAGACAGAGAGGGGGGATGAGGAGGAGACAGGAGAGACAGAGAGGGGGGATGAGGAGGGGACAGGAGAGACAGAGAGGGGGGATGAGGAGGGAACAGGAGAGGACTGAGAGGGGGAGAGGATGAGGGGACAGGAGAGGACTGAGAGGGGGGATGAGGAGGGGACAGGAGAGACAGAGAGGGGGGATGAGGAGGGAACAGGAGAGACTGAGAGGGGGGATGAGGGGACAGGAGAGAGGACTGAGAGGGGGAGGGATGAGGACGGGGACAGGAGAGACAGAGAGGGGGATGAGGAGGGGACAGGAGAGACAGAGAGCGGGGATGAGGAGGGGGACAGGAGAGACGGAGAGGGTGGATGAGGAGGGGACAGGAGAGACAGAGAGCGGGGATGAGGAGGGGACAGGAGAGACAGAGAGGGGGGATAAGGAGGGGACAGGAGAGACAGAGAGGGGGGATAAGGAGGGGACAGGAGAGACAGAGAGGGGGGATGAGGAGGGGACAGGAGAGACGGAGAGGGTGGATGAGGAGGGGACAGGAGAGACAGAGAGGGGGGATGAGGAGGGGACAGGAGAGACAGAGAGGGGGGATAAGGAGGGGACAGGAGAGACAGAGAGGGGGGATGAGGAGGGGACAGGAGAGACAGAGAGGGGGGATAGGGAGGGGACAGGAGAGACAGAGAGGGGGGATGAGGAGGGGACAGGAGAGACAGAGAGCGGGATGAGGATGGTCCTACCTGTTGATGGTATTCTATCCCCATACTGAGAGTGTTTGATGAGGATGGAGGTCATGATCCCTCTGTTGAAGTACTTGCTGTCTACGATGCGTTTCAGTCTGTCTCTGAATGCTGTCCCCAGATCCAGCAGCCTGTTACTGGCCCTCTTCACCCCGAGCCCCAGCCCTGCCTTCCGCCGGCGCCTCCCACGCCCGCCGCGCCCCTCTCCTCCCTGGGGGAAGTCGTGCAGGGTGTGGGCCTCTCCCCTAGACCCCTCAGGTCGCTCAGGTCCAGCTCCATGCCCTCTAGGGGCGGGCACACAGCGGGCAGCCCCAACAGTCCAGGAGGAGAGGGGAGGGCACCACGCCAGCCAGCTGGTACAGCAGCCGAGGATGGCCTGGAGGGAGAGAGAGAGGAGAGGAGAGAGAAACAATGTTTTTATTTAGTTTGATCAAATATATTTCAATATTTATTTTTGTAAGTATGTTGTTATTAAACAGATAGAGGTCAGACAGAGAGAGAGGTCAAAGGGGCGGCAGGTCAGACAGAGAGAGAGGTCAAAGGGCGGCAGGTCAGACAGAGAGAGAGGTCAAAGGGCGGCAGGTTCAGACAGAGAGAGAGGTCAAAGGGCGGCAGCAGGTCACGACAGAAGAGAGAGGTCAAGGGCGTCAGGTCAGACAGAGAGAGAGGTCAAAGGGCGGCAGGTCAGACAGAGAGAAAGGGCGGCAGGTCAGACAGAGAAGAGGTCAAGGGCGCAGGTCAGACAGAGAGAGAGGTCAAAGGGCGGCAGTCAGACAGAGAGAGAGGCGGCAGGTCAGACAGAGAGAGAGGTCAAGGGCGACAGGTCAGACAGGAGCGAGAGGTCAAAGGGCGGCAGGTCAGACAGAGAGAGAGGTCAAAGGGCGCAGGTCAGACCAGAGAGAGAGGTCAAAGGTCGGCAGGTCAGACAGAGAAGAGGTCAAGGGCGGCAGGTCAAGAGCAGAGAGAGAGTCAAAGGGCGGCAGGTCAGACAGAGAGAGAGGTCAAAGGCGGCAGTCAGATTGGAAGCCGTGCCCAACACTGAGGCTGGTGTCATTACCATTAGACGAGTCAGGGACAACAAGACAACCAAGTCTAACAGGATAATCTCTACAGCCAGGCTGCGTCTGAAATTAAATATCCCTACGTAGCCCCCTGAAGCTCTGGCCAACAGTAGTGTGCACTACATAGGGAATAGTGTGCCGTTGGGGACACGGTCCTGGAGGACTGCCGTGAGGCTGGTCTTCCTGTCTTCCTGGTAGCTAATGAATGAATGTCCTGAATAAACAGAATGATGTGACTAGAAAGACAGACTGAGAAGCGGCTCTATGCTGACCTCGCGGTTCAGCTCTCCTCTCCTCTCCTCTCCTCTCCTCTCCTCTCCTCTCCTCTCCGCTCCTCTCCTCTCCTTCTCCTCTCCTCTCCGTCTCCTCTCCTCTCCGCGCCGTCTCCTCTCCTCTCCTCTCCTCATCTCAATCCTTCGCCTCTCTCAATCCTTCCTCCGCTCCCTCTCCTCCCCTTCTCCTCTCTCAATTCCTTCTCCTCCTCCTCTCCTCTCCTCTCCTCTCCTTCCCTCTCCTCTCCTCTCCTCTCCTCTCCCTCTCCTCTCCACTCACTCTCCTCTCCTCCTCCTCCTCTCCTCTCCTCTCCTCCTCCTCACCTCTCCTCCTCCTCTCCTCTCCTCTCCTCTCCTCTCCTCTCCTCTCCTCTCCTCTCCTCTCTCAATCCTCTCCTCTCCTCTCCTCTCTCAATCCTCTCCTTCTCCTCCTCCTCTCCTCTCCTCTCCTCTCCTCTCCTCTCTCAATCCTTTTCCTCTCCTCTCTCAATCCTCTCCTCTCCTCTCTCAATCCTTTTCCTCTCCTCTCCTCTCCTCTCCTCACCTCTCCTCTCCTCTCCTATGTATTCACTAATGCCTCCAACATTTGAGGCATGGATTTCCTGTCAGGAGTGTAAGTGGTGTTACAGACAGAAACACCAGTACTGAACTAAAAGGATCAGTGGAGATTCTCAATTAAAACGGCCTTTTAGTCTGGGACTACGTTCAATCTGTGTCCGGGAACCTGGCCCAAATACCTGTCTAGGAAACAGAGGTAAGCTAGTTCTACCTAGAAATACTGTGTATAGAGAGATGGTTCTTACTAGTTCTACTATAGAAATACTGTATGTAGAGAGATGGTTCTTACTAGTTCTACTATAGAAATACTGTATGTAGAGAGATGGTTCTTACTAGTTCTACTATAGAAATACTGTATGTAGCTGGATGGTTCTTACTAGTTCTACTATAGAAATACTGTATGTAGAGAGATGGTTCTTACTAGTTCTACTATAGAAATACTGTGTATATATAGAGAGATGGTTCTTACAAGTTCTACTATAGAAATACTGTATGTAGAGAGAGATGGTTCTTAAATATTCTACTATAGAAATAACTGTATGTAGAGAGATGGTTCTTACTAGTTCTACTATAGAAATACTGTATGTAGAGAGATTGTTCTTACTAGTTCTACTATTCGAAGATACTGTATGTAGAGAGATGTTCTTCTTACAGTTCTACTGTATGTAGAGAGATGTTTCTCTACTAGTTCTACTATAGAAATACTGTGTATATATATAGAGATGGTTCTTACTAGTTCTACTATAGAAATACTGTGTATCTATAGAGATAGTTCTACTCTAGAAATACTGTGTATATATAGAGATGGTTCTACTATATAAATATTGTGTATATAGAGAGATGGTTCTTACTGTGTGTCCCATGAGTTGGTGCAGCTTGCTGAGGGGGTCCGGACTGTTTCTGAGAGGGCGAGGGCTGNCTCCCCTCTCCTCTCCTCTCCTCTCTCAATCCTTTTCCTCTCCTCTCTCAAACCTCTCCTCTCCTCTCCTCTCCTCTCCCTCCTCTCTCCCTCTCCTCTCCTCTCTCTCCTCTCCTCTCCTCTCCTCTCCTCTCCTCTCCTCTCCTCTCCTCTCCTCTCTCAATCCTCTCCTCTCCTCTCCTCCTCTCCTCTCCTCTCTCTCTTCATCCCTCTGCCTCTCCTCTCCTCTCATCTCCTCTCCTCTCTCTCCTCCTCTCCTCTCCTCTCCCTCTCTCCTCTCCTCCCTCTCCTCTCCTCTTCCTCTCTCAATCCTTTTTCCTCTCTCTC
Source organism: Oncorhynchus kisutch (assembly GCF_002021735.2). Taxonomy (NCBI): domain Eukaryota; kingdom Metazoa; phylum Chordata; class Actinopteri; order Salmoniformes; family Salmonidae; genus Oncorhynchus; species Oncorhynchus kisutch. Next base: position 19,164,013 of record NW_022261983.1, read on the forward strand.
TCAAGCCTTCTCTCCTTCGCTCTCCTTCTCTCCTCTCTCTCTCTCTCTCCTCTCCTCTCACCTCTCTTCCCTCCTTTCTCTCTCCTCTCTCCTCTCCTCTCCTCTCTTCCGCTACTTCTTCCTCCCCCTATCCTCTCCTCTCCTCTCTCAATTCTTTTCCCTCTCCTCTTCAAACCTCTCTTTCCTCTCTCCTCTCCTATATCTTCCTCCATCCTTTCCTCTCCTATCACTCTACTCTCCTCTTCTCTCCGTCTCCTTCTCCTATCCTTCCTTTCCCTCTCCTCTCCTCTCTCACTCATCTCCTCTACGTCCTCTCCTCCTCCTCCTCTCCTTATGCCTCTCCCTCTCCTTCTTTCTCCTTCTCTCTCTCCTCCTCTCTCTCTCCAATACCTTTTCTCCATCACTTCCTTTCCTCTACTCTCCTTCCTATCCTCTACTCTCCTATCCTCTCTCTTTTCTTATCACCTCCTTCCCTTCTCTCTCCCTCTCCCTCGTCCTCATCCTTTCTTCCTCTCCTCTCCTCTTATACAATCCTCCTCCCCTCCTTCCTCTCCTCTCATCAATCTCTTACTCTCCTCCCCTCTCCTCTCATCCCTCTCTCAATCCTTTTCCCTCCCCCTCTCTCAACTCCTCCTACTCTCCTCTCCTCTCTTCAAACCTTTCCTCTCCTCTCCTCTCCTCTCCTCTCCTCCCTCCTTCTCCTCTCCCTCTCCTCCTCCTCTCCTACTGCTCTCCTCTCCTCTCCTCTCTCCCTCTCCTCTCCTCTCCTCTCCTCTCCTATGTATTCACTAATGCCTCCAACATTTGAGGCATGGATATCCTGTCAGGAGTGTAAGTGGTGTTACAGACAGAAACACCAGTACTGAACTAAAAGGATCAGTGGAGATTCTCAATTAAAACGGCCTTTTAGTCTGGGACTACGTTCAATCTGTGTCCGGGAACCTGGCCCAAATACCTGTCTAGTGAAACAGAGGTAGCTAGTTCTACTATAGAAATACTGTGTATAGAGAGATGGTTCTTACTAGTTCTACTATAGAAATACTGTATGTAGAGAGATGGTTCTTACTAGTTCTACTATAGAAATACTGTATGTAGAGAGATGGTTCTTACTAGTTCTACTATAGAAATACTGTATGTAGCTGGATGGTTCTTACTAGTTCTACTATAGAAATACTGTATGTAGAGAGATGGTTCTTACTAGTTCTACTATAGAAATACTGTGTATATATAGAGAGATGGTTCTTACAAGTTCTACTATAGAAATACTGTATGTAGAGAGATGGTTCTTAATAGTTCTACTATAGAAATACTGTGTATATATAGAGAGAGATGGTTCTACTATAGATATACTGTATGTAGAGAGATGGTTCTTACTAGTTCTACTATAGAAATACTGTATGTAGAGAGATGGTTCTTACTAGTTCTACTATAGAAATACTGTATGTAGCTGGATGGTTCTTACTAGTTCTACTATAGAAATACTGTATGTAGAGAGATGGTTCTTACTAGTTCTACTATAGAAATACTGTATGTAGAGAGATTGTTCTTACTAGTTCTACTATAGAAATACTGTATGTAGAGAGATGGTTCTTACTAGTTCTACTGTATGTAGAGAGATGGTTCTTACTAGTTCTACTATAGAAATACTGTGTATATATATAGAGATGGTTCTTACTAGTTCTACTATAGAAATACTGTGTATCTATAGAGATAGTTCTACTCTAGAATACTGTGTATATATAGAGATGGTTCTACTATATAAATATTGTGTATATAGAGAGATGGTTCTTACTGTGCTGTCCCATGAGTTGGTGCAGCTTGCTGAGGGGGTCCGGACTGTTTTCTGAGAGGGGCGAGGGCTGTGTGGGGAGGGCCTCTGGGGCTGTGTGGGGAGGGTATGTGGGGTTGTGTGGGTTGGGGGCTGTGGGGGTGTCTGGAGAGGGGGCTGTAAGGCTGTGTGGGGAGGGGGATGTGAGGTTGTGTGGGGTGGGGGCCGAGGAGGTATGTGGGGAGGGGGCTGTGGAGGTTCGTGGGGAGGGGGTTGTGGGGGTGTGTGGGGAGGGGTTGTGGGGGTGTGTGGGGATGTGATGCTGTGTGGGGAGGGGCTTGGGGGTGAAGCTGCGGTAGCTGCAGACAAAGGAGGGCAGGATGATGGGGTAGTTCATCCCTCCGTTCAGACGACCCAGGAGAGACGACCCCAGCCCAGGGGTCACAGAGGGGTCACGACCCGGGACAGGAAGTGACCTCATCTCCAGCTCCTCCCCACCTGTAGGAGTCATTATGTTGATTTAATTAATGAATGTTAGTCAGACATCTTTTCACGGCAGGTAAAGATCTATTCAAATCATCCTGAACATTAGATTCAGGTAAAAAGGACAATCCTTTAGTTTCAGGTACAACGACTTATAAATAGTATAATCTACAGTCCTATTCCACCGTAGTATAATCCACAGTCCTATTCCACCATAGTATAATCTACAGTCCTATTCCACCGTAGTATAATCCACAGTCCTATTCCACCGTAGTATAATCCACAGTCCTATTCCACACCACCGTAGTATAATCCACAGTCCTATTCCACACCACGTAGTATAATCCACAGTCCTATTCCACCATAGTATAATCCACAGCCCTATTCCACCATAGTATAATCCACAGTCCTATTCCACATCACCGTAGTATAATCCACAGCCCTATTCCACCATAGTATAATCCACAGTCCTATTCCACATCACCGTAGTATAATCCACAGCCCTATTCCACCATAGTATAATCCACAGCCCTATTCCACCATAGTATAATCCACAGTCCTATTCCACATCACCGTAGTATAATCCACAGCCCTATTCCACCATAGTATAATCCACAGTCCTATTCCACCGTACTCACAACGCCTGGGTAGGTATTTAACAACACATCTGACAGCCGTCTGACGTCTGACTGCACAGTTTGTTTGTTTACTGGTCTAGTCTACGAACCTGTTGCTACGGGGGTGTGTCCTCCGTTGCTGTGCCGACAGTGGTGGCGCTGGTGATGCTGCAGCAGGTTGTGTATGGGGCGGAGCCAGGGGGCGTTTCCGGACGTTCTGCGGCCGACCCCGGACCACTTCCTCCTCCGTTAGGGTTTACCTTCTTACGACGCTTACTGACGCACATGTAATCAGTAAACAGGAAGTAGGACGAATACAACTTTATTCTCTTTTACAACAGGATGTTGAATTTATCCTGGGCTTTATTCACTACAACGAGTCAGCTAGAACAGGAGGTTGAATTTATCCTGGGCTTTATTCACTTTTACAACGAGTCAGCTAGAACAGGAAGTTATATAGCGCCTTCAGTATTCAGTATTCAGACCACTTGACTTATTCCATAATTTGTTACGTTACAGCCTTTTCTAAAGTTGATTAAATTGTTTTTTTCCCCCTCATCAATCTACACATAATACCCCATGATGACATCACAATACCCCATAATGACATCACAATACCCCATAATGACATCCCAATACCCCATAATGACATCACAATACCCCATAATGACATCACAATACCCCATAATGACATCCAATACCCCATAATGACATCCCAATACCCCATAATGACATCCCAATACCCCATAATGACATCCCCAATACCCCATAATGACATCCCAATACCCCATAATGACATCCCAATACCCCATAATGACATCACAATAACCCCATAATGACATCCCAATACCCCATAATGACATCCCAATACCCAATAATGACATCACAATACCCCATAATGACATCCCAATACCCCATAATGACATCACAATACCCCATAATGACATCCCAATACCCCATAATGACATCCCAATACCCCATAATGCCATCCCAATACCCCATAATGACATCCCAATACCCCATAATGACATCCCAATACCCCATAATGACATCCCAATACCCCATAATGCCATCCCCAATACCCATAATGACATCCCAATACCCCATAATGACATCCCAATACCCCATAATGACATCCCAATACCCCATAATGACATTCCCAATACCCCATAATGACAGTCCCAATACCCCATAATGACATTCCAATACCCCATAATGACATCCCAATACCCCATAATGACATTCCCAATAACCCCATAATGACATCACAATACCCATAATGACATCACAATACCCCATAATGACATCCCAATACCCCATAATGACATCCCAATACCCATAATGACATCCCAATACCCCATAATGACATCCCAATACCCCATAATGACATCCCAATACCCCATAATGACATCCCAATACCCATAATGACATTCACAATACCCATAATGACATCCCAATACCCCATAAGACATCCCAATACCCCATAATGACATCCCAATACCCATAATGACATCCAATACCCCATAATGACATCCCAATACCCCATAATGCCATCTCAATACCCCATTAATGCCATCCAATACCCCATAATGACATCCCAATACCCCTAATGACATCCCAATACCCCATAATGACATCCCAATACCCATAATGACATCACAATACCCCATAATGACATCCCAATACCCCATAATGACATCCCAATACCCCATAATGACATCCCAATACCCCATAATGCAAAACAAAAAATGTTTACATAAATATTCAGACCCTTTACTCAGTACTTTGTTGAAGCACCTTTGGCAGTGATTACAGCCTCTAGTCTTCTTGGGTATGATGCTACAATCTTGGCACACCTGTATTTGGGGAGTTTCTCCCATTCTTCTCTGCAGATCCTCTCAAACTCTGTCAGGTTAGATGGGGAACGTTGCTGCTAAGCTATTTTCAGGTCTCTCCAGAGATGTTAGATTGGGTTCAAGTACGGGCCACTCAAGGACATTCAGAAACTTGTTCCAAAGCCACTCTTGTGTTTTCTTGGCTAAGTGCTGTTGTCCTGTTGGAAGGGGTTTTCATCAAGGATGTCTCTGTGCTCCGTTCATTTTTGCCTCGATCTTGACTAGTCTCCCTGCCGCTGAAAAACATCCCCACAGCATGATTCTGCCACCACCATGCTTCACAGTAGGGATGGTGCCAGGTTTCCTCCAGACGTGACGCTTGCATTCAGGCCATAGAGTTCAATCTTGGTTTCATCAAACCAGAGAATCTTGTTTCTCATGGTCTGAGAGTCCTTTAGTTGCCTTTTGGCAAAACTCCAAGAGGGCTGTCATGTGTCTTTTACTGAGGAGTGGCTTCCATCTGGCCTAATTGTTGGAGTGCTGCAGAAATGGTTGTCCTTATGGAAGGTTCCCTCATCTCCACAGAGGATCTCTGGAGCTCTGTCAGAGTGGCCATCGGGTTCTTGGTCACCTCCCTGACCAAGGCCCTTCTCCCCCGATTGCACAGTTTGGTTGGCGGCCAGCTCTAGGAAGAGTCTTGGTTGTTCCAAACTTGTTCCATTTAAGAATGATGGAGGCCACTGTGTTCTTGGGGACCTGCAATGCTGCAGAAATGTTTTGGTACCCTTCCCCAGATATGTACCTCGACACAATCCTTTAACCTCATGGCTTGGTTTTTGCTCTGACATGCACTGTCAACTGTGGGACCTTATATAGACAGGTGTGTGTGCCTTTCCAAATCATGTCCAATCAGCTGAATTACCACAGGTGCACTCCAATCAAGTTTTAGAAACATCTCAAGGGACGATCAATGGAAACAGGAAGCACCTGAGCTCAATTTCAAGTCTCATAGCAAAGGGTCTGAATACTTATGTACATAAGGTATTTCTGTTAAAAAAAAAAAATCTTAATACAAAAATGTATAAAAACCCTGTTTCGCTTCGTCGTTATGGGGTATTGTGATGTCATTGTGGGGTATTGTGATGTCATTATGGGGTATTGTGATGTCATTGTGGGGTATTGTGATGTCATTATGGGGTATTGTGATGTCATTGTGGGGTATTGTGATGTCATTATGGGGTATTGTGATGTCATTATGGGTTATTGTGATGTCATTATGGGGTATTGTGATGTCATTGTGGGGTATTGTGATGTCATTATGGGGTATTGTGATGTCATTATGGGTTATTGTGATGTCATTATGGGTTATTGTGATGTCATTATGGGGTATTGTGATGTCATTATGGGGTATTGTGATGTCATTATGGGGTATTGTGATGTCATTATGGGTTATTGTGATGTCATTATGGGGTATTGTGATGTCATTGTGGGGTATTGTGATGTCATTATGGGGTATTGTGATGTCATTATGGTTATTGTGATGTCATTATGGGGTATTGGGATGTCATTATGGGTTATTGTGATGTCATTATGGGTTATTGTGTTTAGATTGCTGACAGATAAAAAAAATATATATATATATTAAGGCTGTAATTTAAACAAAAATGTGTAAAAATTCAAGGGGTTTGAATACTTTCCGAAGGCTCTGTATATAATAGGTAGTTGTGTAAATACATATTTGAAAACTAAAAAGACTTTCAAAAAATAAGTTGAAATAATAATAATGAATTTGTTGTTGTTGTCGTCGTCCTACCTGTGCCAGGTTGTGTACATGCGTTGTACTCGTCGGGTCAGTTTACGGTAGAGGTGTGAAACATATCTCAGCATCTCTTCGTAGCAGGATCCCGGTTCGCTGTAGCTGGCCAGAGTACTGTCGTTGGACATGTAACGCGCTCGCTGCTCGCGCATCAACGCGTTCTCACGCTGCTTCGTCTCCGCAAACTGGGTCGCTATGACTACCAGGCACAGGTTGATCATGAAGAAAGAGCCCACCTGACGAAGAGAGGGAGGGAGAGAGAGAGAGAGAGAGAGAGAATGAGAGAGAGAGAGAGGGAGGGAGGGAGGGAGGGAGGGAGAGAGAGAGAGAGAGAATGAGAGAGAGAGAGAGAGAGAGAGAGAGAGAGAGAGGGAGGGAGGGACGACCAAGAACGTACACAGAGTTAGAGAGAGTAAAGACAATGGGAAAACTACTACAGCGAGACATACTTCACTAATCATAAATTGGAAAACCCACCGACACAGATTCTATAGACACAGGGCCAAGCAGAAACATACACACATCCTATACTGTACTCTGATTCTATACTGTACTCTGTGTCAGTGTCTGTCTCATTCTATACTGTCCTCTGATTCTATACTGTACTCTGTGTCAGTGTCTGTCTCATTCTATACTGTACTCTGTGTCAGTGTCTGTCTCATTCTATACTGTACTCTGTATCAGTGTCTGTCTGATTCTATACTGATCTCTGATTCTATACTGTACTCAGATTCTATACTGTACTCAGATTCTATACTGTACTCTGATTCTATAATGTACTCAGATTCTATAATGTACTCAGATTCTATACTGAACTCTGATTCTATACTGAACTCTGATTCTATACTGAACTCTGATTCTATACTGTACTCTGGTTCTATACTGTACTCTTATTCTATACTGAACTCTGTATCAGTGTCTGTCTCATTCTATACTGTACTCTGATTCTATACTGTACTCTGATTCTATACTGTACTCTGTGTCAGTGTCTGTTTCATTCTATACTGTACTCTGTATCAGTGTCTGTCTCATTCTATACTGTACTCTGATTCTATACTGTACTCTGGTTCTATACTGTACCCTGATTCTATACTGATCTCTGATTCTATACTGTACTCTGATTCTATACTGAACTCTGATTCTATACTGAACTCTGATTCTATACTGAACTCTGATTCTATACTGTACTCTGGTTCTATACTGTAGTCTGATTCTATACTGTAGTCTGATTCTATACTGTACTCTGATTCTATACTGTACTCTGATTCTATACTGTGCTCTGATTCTATACTGTACTCTGATTCTAGACTGATCTCTGATTCTATACTGTACTCTGATTCTATACTGTACTCTGGTTCTATACTGTACCCTGATTCTATACTGATCTCTGATTCTATACTGTACTCTGATTCTATACTGTACTCTGATTCTATACTGTACCCTGATTCTATACTGTACTCTGATTCTATACTGATCTCTGATTCTATACTGATCTCTGATTCTATACTGTACTCTGATTCTATACTGCACTCTGTATCAGTGTCTGTCTGATTCTATACTGTACTCTGATTCTATACTGTACTCTGATTCTATACTGTACCCTGATTCTATACTGTACTCTGATTCTATACTGTACTCTGATTCTATACTGTAGTCTGATTCTATACTGTACTCTGATTCTATACTGTAGTCTGTATCAGTGTCTGTCTGATTCTATACTGTACTCTGATTCTATACTGTACTCAGATTCTATACTGTACTCAGATTCTATACTGTACTCTGATTCTATAATGTACTCAGATTCTATAATGTACTCAGATTCTATACTGAACTCTGATTCTATACTGAACTCTGATTCTATACTGAACTCTGATTCTATACTGAACTCTGATTCTATACTGTACTCTGGTTCTATACTGTAGTCTGATTCTATACTGTAGTCTGATTCTATACTGTACTCTGATTCTATACTGTACTCTGATTCTATACTGTGCTCTGATTCTATACTGTACTCTGATTCTATACTGATCTCTGATTCTATACTGTACTCTGATTCTATACTGTAGTCTGTATCAGTGTCTGTCTGATTCTATACTGTACTCTGATTCTATACTG
>NW_022261983.1:19175146-19188741 GCF_002021735.2 Oncorhynchus kisutch
ACGCCTCAACCCCCCTTATCCCTGTTGAAACAACCCCTTCAGTCACTCCTCAACCCCCCTTATCCCTGTTGAAACAACCGCTTCAGTCACACCTCAACCCCCCTTATCCCCGATGAAATGACCCCTTCAGACACTCCTCAACCCCCCTTATCCCTGTTAAAACGACCCCTGCAGTCACACCTCAACCCCCCTTATCCCTGTTGAAAGGACCCCCTTCAGTCACACCTCAACCCCCCTTATCCCTGTTGAAACAACCCCTTCAGTCCACTCCTCAACCCCCCTTATCCCTGTTGAAACGACCCCTTCAGTCACGCCTCAACCCCCCTTATCCCTGTTGAAATGACCCCTTCAGTCACACCTCAACCCCCCTTATCCCTGTTGAAATTACCCCTTCAGTCACACCTCAACCAACCTTATCCCTGTTGAAACAACCCCTGCAGTCACACCTCAACCCCCCTTATCCCTGTCGAAACGACCCCTGCAGTCAACACCTCAACCCCCCTTATCCCTGTCAAAACGACCCCTGCAGTCACACCTCATCCTCCCTACCCATGCTAGGCTATAGCTGGGTATATACCTGGCTCTGAGTGATGAGGTTATCCATGCTAGGCTGGGTATATACCTGGCTCTGAGTGATGAGGTTACCCATGCTAGGCTATAGCTGGGTATATTCCTGGCTCTGAGTGATGAGGTTACCCATGCTAGGCTATAGCTGGGTATATACCTGGCTCTGAGTGATGAGGTTACCCATGCTAGGCTATAGCTGGGTATATACCTGGCTCTGAGTGATGAGGTTACCCATGCTTGGCTGGGTATATACCTGGTTCTGAGTGATGAGGTTATCCATGCTAGGCTATGCTGGGTATATGATCTAGCTGGTCTGTCATAATATAATAGAGACAGTAGATCTAGCTGGTCTGTCATAATATAATAGAGACAGTAGATCTAGCTGGTCTGTCATAATATAATAGAGACAGTAGATCTAGCTGGTCTGTCATAATAATAGAGACAGTAGATCTAGCTGGTCTGTCATAATATAATAGAGACAGTAGATCTAGCTGGTCTGTCATAATATAATAGAGACAGTAGATCTAGCTGGTCTGTCATATTATAAGAGACAGAGTAGATCTAGCTGGTCTGTCATAATATTAGAGACAGTAGATCTAGCTGGTCTGTCATAATATAATAGAGACAGTAGATCTAGCTGGTCTGTCATAATATAATAGAGACAGTAGATCTAGCTGGTCTGTCATAATATAATAGAGACAGTAGATCTAGCTGGTCTGTCATAATATAATAGAGACAGTAGATCTAGCTGGTCTGTCATAATATAATAGAGACAGTAGATCTAGCTGGTCTGTCATAATATAATAGAGACAGTAGATCTAGCTGGTCTGTCATAATATAATAGAGACAGTAGATCTAGCTGGTCTGTCATAATATAATAGAGACAGTAGATCTAGCTGGTCTGTCATATATAATAGAGACAGTAGATCTAGCTGGTCTGTCATAATATAATAGAGACAGTAGATCTAGCTGGTCTGTCATAATATAATAGAGACAGTAGATCTAGCTGGTCTGTCATAATATAATAGACACAGAGCTAGATCTAGTGGTCTGTCATAATATAATAGAGACAGTAGATCTAGCTGGTCTGTGTCATATTAATAGAGACAGTAGATCTAGCTGGTCTGTCATAATATAATAGAGACAGTAGATCTAGCTGGTCTGTCATAATATAATAGAGACAGTAGATCTAGCTGGTCTGTCAATATAATAGAGACAGTAGATCTAGCTGGTCTGTCATAATATAATAGAGACAGTAGATCTAGCTGGTCTGTCATATTAATAGAGACAGTAGATCTAGCTGGTCTGTCATAATATATAATAGAGACAGTAGATCTAGCTGGTCTGTCATAATATAATAGAGACAGTAGATCTAGCTGGTCTGTCATAATATAATAGAGACAGTAGATCTAGCTGGTCTGTCATAATATAATAGAGACAGTAGATCTAGCTGGTCTGTCATAATATAATAGAGACAGTAGATCTAGCTGGTCTGTCATAATATAATAGAGACAGTAGATCTAGCTGGTCTGTCATATATATAGATAGACAAAGAGATAGTAGATCTAGCTGGTCTGTCATAATAATAGAGACAGTAGATCTAGCTGGTCTGTCATAATATAATAGAGACAGTAGATCTAGCTGGTCTGTCATAATATAATAGAGACAGTAGATCTAGCTGGTCTGTCATAATATAATAGAGACAGTAGATCTAGCTGGTCTGTCATAATATAATAGAGACAGTAGTAGATCTAGCTGGTCTGTCATAATATAATAGAGACAGTAGATCTAGCTGGTCTGTCATAATATAATAGAGACAGTAGATCTAGCTGGTCTGTCATAATATAATAGAGACAGTAGATCTAGCTGGTCTGTCATAATATAATAGAGACAGTAGATCTAGCTGGTCTGTCATAAATAATAGAGACAGTAGATCTAGCTGGTCTGTCATAATATAATAGAGACAGTAGATCTAGCTGGTCTGTCATAATATAATAGAGACAGTAGATCTAGCTGGTCTGTCATAATATAATAGAGACAGTAGATCTAGCTGGTCTGTCATAATATAATAGAGACAGTAGATCTAGCTGGTCTGTCATAAATAATAGAGACAGAGATAGTAGATCTAGCTGGTCTGTCATAATATAATAGAGACAGTAGATCTAGCTGGTCTGTCATATATAATAGAGACAGTAGATCTAGCTGGTCTGTCATAATATAATAGAGACAGTAGATCTAGCTGGTCTGTCATAATATAATAGAGACAGTAGATCTAGCTGGTCTGTCATAATATATAATAGAGACAGTAGATCTAGCTGGTCTGTCATAATATAATAGAGACAGTAGATCTAGCTGGTCTGTCATAATATAATAGAGACAGTAGATCTAGCTGGTCTGTCATAATATAATAGAGACAGTAGATCTAGCTGGTCTGTCATAATATAATAGAGACAGTAGATCTAGCTGGTCTGTCATAATATAATAGAGACAGTAGATCTAGCTGGTCTGTCATATATAATAGAGACAGTAGATCTAGCTGGTCTGTCATAATATAATAGAGACAGTAGATCTAGCTGGTCTGTCATAATATAATAGAGACAGTAGATCTAGCTGGTCTGTCATAATATAATAGAGACAGTAGATCTAGCTGGTCTGTCATAATATAATAGAGACAGTAGATCTAGATGTAGCTGGTCTGTCATAATATAATAGAGACAGTAGATCTAGCTGGTCTGTCATAATATAATAGAGACAGTAGATCTAGCTGGTCTGTCATAATATAATAGAGACAGAGATAGATCTAGCTGGTCTGTCATAATATAATAGAGACAGTAGATCTAGCTGGTCTGTCATAATATAATAGAGACAGTAGATCTAGCTGGTCTGTCATAATATAATAGAGACAGTAGATCTAGCTGGTCTGTCATAATATAATAGAGACAGTAGATCTAGCTGGTCTGTCATAATATAATAGAGACAGTAGATCTAGCTGGTCTGTCATAATATAATAGAGACAGTAGATCTAGCTGGTCTGTCATAATATAATAGAGACAGTAGATCTAGCTGGTCTGTCATATATAATAGAGACAGTAGATCTAGCTGGTCTGTCATAATATAATAGAGACAGAGAGTGATCTAGCTGGTCTGTCATAATATAATAGAGACAGTAGATCTAGCTGGTCTGTCATATATAATAGAGACAGTAGATCTAGCTGGTCTGTCATATATAATAGAGACAGTAGATCTAGCTGGTCTGTCATAATATATAGAGACAGTAGATCTAGCTGGTCTGTCATAATATAATAGAGACAGTAGATCTAGCTGGTCTGTCATAATATAATAGAGACAGTAGATCTAGCTGGTCTGTCATAATATAATAGAGACAGTAGATCTAGCTGGTCTGTCATAATATAATAGAGACAGTAGATCTAGCTGGTCTGTCATAATATAATAGAGACAGTAGATCTAGCTGGTCTGTCATAATATAATAGAGACAGTAGATCTAGCTGGTCTGTCATAATATAATAGAGACACAGTAGATCTAGCTGGTCTGTCATAATATAATAGAGACAGTAGATCTAGCTGGTCTGTCATAATATAATAGAGACAGTAGATCTAGCTGGTCTGTCATAATATAATAGAGACAGTAGATCTAGCTGGTCTGTCATAATATAATAGAGACAGTAGATCTAGCTGGTCTGTCATAATATAATAGACAGAGATAGTGATCTAGTGGTCTGTCAATATAATAGAGACAGTAGATCTAGCTGGTCTGTCATAATATAATAGAGACAGTAGATCTAGCTGGTCTGTCATATATATATAGAGACAGTAGATCTAGCTGGTCTGTCATAATATAATAGAAATAAAAGACAGTAGATCTAGCTGGTCTGTCATAATATAATAGAGACAGTAGATCTAGCTGGTCTGTCATAATATAATAGAGACAGTAGATCTAGCTGGTCTGTCATAATATAATAGAGACAGTAGATCTAGCTGGTCTGTCATAATATAATAGAGACAGTAGATCTAGCTGGTCTGTCATAATATAATAGAGACAGTAGATCTAGCTGGTCTGTCATAATATAATAGAGACAGTAGATCTAGCTGGTCTGTCATAATATAATAGAGACAGTAGATCTAGCTGGTCTGTCATAATATAATAGAGACAGTAGATCTAGCTGGTCTGTCATAAATAATAGAATAGAGACAGTAGATCTAGCTGGTCTGTCATAATATAATAGAGACAGTAGATCTAGCTGGTCTGTCATATATAATAGAGACAGTAGATCTAGCTGGTCTGTCATAATATAATAGAGACAGTAGATCTAGCTGGTCTGTCATAATATAATAGAGACAGTAGATCTAGCTGGTCTGTCATAATATAATAGAGACAGTAGATCTAGCTGGTCTGTCATAATATAATAGAGACAGTAGATCTAGCTGGTCTGTCATATATATAGAGACAGTAGATCTAGCTGGTCTGTCATAATATAATAGAGACAGTAGATCTAGCTGGTCTGTCATAATATAATAGAGACAGTAGATCTAGCTGGTCTGTCATAATATAATAGAGACAGTAGATCTAGCTGGTCTGTCATAATATAATAGAGACAGTAGATCTAGCTGGTCTGTCATAATATAATAGAGACAGTAGATCTAGCTGGTCTGTCATAATATAAGAACAAGAGACAGTAGATCTAGCTGGTCTGTCATAATATAATAGAGACAGTAGATCTAGCTGGTCTGTCATATATAATAGAGACAGTAGATCTAGCTGGTCTGTCATAATATAATAGAGACAGTAGATCTAGCTGGTCTGTCATAATATAATAGAGACAGTAGATCTAGCTGGTCTGTCATAATATAATAGAGACAGTAGATCTAGCTGGTCTGTCATAATATAATAGAGACAGTAGATCTAGCTGGTCTGTCATAAATAATAGAGACAGTAGATCTAGCTGGTCTGTCATAATATAATAGAGACAGTAGATCTAGCTGGTCTGTCATAATATAATAGAGACAGTAGATCTAGCTGGTCTGTCATAATATAATAGAGACAGTAGATCTAGCTGGTCTGTCATAATATAATAGAGACAGTAGATCTAGCTGGTCTGTCATAATATAATAGAGACAGTAGATCTAGCTGGTCTGTCATATAATATAATAGAGACAGTAGATCTAGCTGGTCTGTCATAATATAATAGAGACAGTAGATCTAGCTGGTCTGTCATAATATAATAGAGACAGTAGATCTAGCTGGTCTGTCATAATATAATAGAGACAGTAGATCTAGCTGGTCTGTCATAATATAATAGAGACAGTAGATCTAGCTGGTCTGTCATAATATAATAGAGACAGTAGATCTAGCTGGTCTGTCATAATATAATAGAGACAGTAGATCTAGCTGGTCTGTCATAATATAATAGAGACAGTAGATCTAGCTGGTCTGTCATATATAATAGAGACAGTAGATCTAGCTGGTCTGTCATAATATAATAGAGACAGTAGATCTAGCTGGTCTGTCATAATATAAGAGACAGTAGATCTAGCTGGTCTGTCATAATATAATAGAGACAGACAGTAGATCTAGCTGGTCTGTCATAATATAATAGAGACAGTAGATCTAGCTGGTCTGTCATAATATAATAGAGACAGTAGATCTAGCTGGTCTGTCATATATAATAGAGACAGTAGATCTAGCTGGTCTGTCATAATATAATAGAGACAGTAGATCTAGCTGGTCTGTCATAATATAATAGAGACAGTAGATCTAGCTGGTCTGTCATAATATAATAGAGACAGTAGATCTAGCTGGTCTGTCATAATATAATAGAGACAGTAGATCTAGCTGGTCTGTCATAATAATAGAGACAGTAGATCTAGCTGGTCTGTCATAATATAATAGAGACAGTAGATCTAGCTGGTCTGTCATAATATAATAGAGACAGTAGATCTAGCTGGTCTGTCATAATATAATAGAGACAGTAGATCTAGCTGGTCTGTCATAATATAATAGAGACAGTAGATCTAGCTGGTCTGTCATAATATAATAGAGACAGTAGATCTAGCTGGTCTGTCATAATATAATAGAGACAGTAGATCTAGCTGGTCTGTCATAATATAATAGAGACAGTAGATAGCTGGTCTGTCATAATATAATAGAGACAGTAGATCTAGCTGGTCTGTCATAATATAATAGAGACAGTAGATCTAGCTGGTCTGTCATATATAATAGAGACAGTAGATCTAGCTGGTCTGTCATAATATAATAGAGACAGTAGATCTAGCTGGTCTGTCATAATATAATAGAGACAGTAGATCTAGCTGGTCTGTCATAATATAATAGAGACAGTAGATCTAGCTGGTCTGTCATAATATAATAGAGACAGTAGATCTAGCTGGTCTGTCATAATATAATAGAGACAGTAGATCTAGCTGGTCTGTCATAATATAATAGAGACAGTAGATCTAGCTGGTCTGTCATAATATAATAGAGACAGTAGATCTAGCTGGTCTGTCATAATATAATAGAGACAGTAGATCTAGCTGGTCTGTCATATATATAATAGAGACAGTAGATCTAGCTGGTCTGTCATAATATAATAGAGACAGTAGATCTAGCTGGTCTGTCATAATATAATAGAGACAGTAGATCTAGCTGGTCTGTCATAATATAATAGAGACAGTAGATCTAGCTGGTCTGTCATAATATAATAGAGACAGTAGATCTAGCTGGTCTGTCATAATATAATAGAGACAGTAGATCTAGCTGGTCTGTCATAATATAATAGAGACAGTAGATCTAGCTGGTCTGTCATAATATAATAGAGACAGTAGATCTAGCTGGTCTGTCATAATATAATAGAGACAGTAGATCTAGCTGGTCTGTCATAATATAATAGAGACAGTAGATCTAGCTGGTCTGTCATAATATAATAGAGACAGTAGATCTAGCTGGTCTGTCAATTATAATAGAGACAGTAGATCTAGCTGGTCTGTCATAATATAATAGAGACAGTAGATCTAGCTGGTCTGTCATAATATAATAGAGACAGTAGATCTAGCTGGTCTGTCATCATAATATAATAGAGACAGTAGATCTAGCTGGTCTGTCATAATATAATAGAGACAGAGTAGTAGATCTAGCTGGTCTGTCATAATATAATAGAGACAGTAGATCTAGCTGCTGGTCTGTCATAATATAATAGAGACAGTAGATCTAGCTGGTCTGTCATAATATAATAGAGACAGTAGATCTAGCTGGTCTGTCATAATATAATAGAGACAGTAGATCTAGCTGGTCTGTCATAATATAATAGAGACAGTAGATCTAGCTGGTCTGTCATAATATAATAGAGACAGTAGATCTAGCTGGTGTCATAATATAATAGAGACAGTAGATCTAGCTGGTCTGTCATATATAATAGAGACAGTAGATCTAGCTGGTCTGTCATAATATAATAGAGACAGTAGATCTAGCTGGTCTGTCATAATATAATAGAGACAGTAGATCTAGCTGGTCTGTCATAATATAATAGAGACAGTAGATCTAGCTGGTCTGTCATAATATAATAGAGACAGTAGATCTAGCTGGTCTGTCATAATATAATAGAGACAGTAGATCTAGCTGGTCTGTCATAATATAATAGAGACAGTAGATCTAGCTGGTCTGTCATAATATAATAGAGACAGTAGATCTAGCTGGTCTGTCATAATATAATAGAGACAGTAGATCTAGCTGGTCTGTCATAATATAATAGAGACAGTAGATCTAGCTGGTCTGTCATAATATAATAGAGACAGTAGATCTAGCTGGTCTGTCATATATAATAGAGACAGTAGATCTAGCTGGTCTGTCATAATAATAGAGACAGTAGATCTAGCTGGTCTGTCATAATATAATAGAGACAGTAGATCTAGCTGGTCTGTCATAATATAATAGAGACAGTAGATCTAGCTGGTCTGTCATAATATAATAGAGACAGTAGATCTAGCTGGTCTGTCATAATATAATAGAGACAGTAGATCTAGCTGGTCTGTCATAATATAATAGAGACAGTAGATCTAGCTGGTCTGTCATAATATAATAGAGACAGTAGATCTAGCTGGTCTGTCATAATAATAGAGACAGTAGATCTAGCTGGTCTGTCATAAATAATAGAGACAGTAGATCTAGCTGGTCTGTCATAATATAATAGAGACAGTAGATCTAGCTGGTCTGTCATAATATAATAGAGACAGTAGATCTAGCTGGTCTGTCATAAATAATAGAGACAGTAGATCTAGCTGGTCTGTCATAATATAATAGAGACAGTAGATCTAGCTGGTCTGTCATAATATAATAGAGACAGTAGATCTAGCTGGTCTGTCATATATAATAGAGACAGTAGTAGATCTAGCTGGTCTGTCATAATATAATAGAGACAGTAGATCTAGCTGGTCTGTCATATATAATAGAGACAGTAGATCTAGCTGGTCTGTCATAATATAATAGAGACAGTAGATCTAGCTGGTCTGTCATAATATAATAGAGACAGTAGATCTAGCTGGTCTGTCATAATATATAGAATAGAGACAGTAGATCTAGCTGGTCTGTCATAATATAATAGAGACAGTAGATCTAGCTGGTCTGTCATAATATAATAGAGACAGTAGATCTAGCTGGTCTGTCATAATAATAGAGACAGTAGATCTAGCTGGTCTGTCATAATATAATAGAGACAGTAGATCTAGCTGGTCTGTCATAATATAATAGAGACAGTAGATCTAGCTGGTCTGTCATAATATAATAGAGACAGTAGATCTAGCTGGTCTGTCATAAATAATAGAGACAGTAGATCTAGCTGGTCTGTCATAATATAATAGAGACAGTAGATCTAGCTGGTCTGTCATATATAATAGAGACAGTAGATCTAGCTGGTCTGTCATATATAATAGAGACAGTAGATCTAGCTGGTCTGTCATAATATAATAGAGACAGTAGATCTAGCTGGTCTGTCATAATAAATAGAAGACAGTAGATCTAGCTGGTCTGTCATATATAATAGAGACAGTAGATCTAGCTGGTCTGTCATAATATAATAGAGACAGTAGATCTAGCTGGTCTGTCATAATATAATAGAGACAGTAGATCTAGCTGGTCTGTCATAATATAATAGAGACAGAGATAGATCTAGGGTCTGTCATAATATAATAGAGACAGTAGATCTAGCTGGTCTGTCATAATATAATAGAGACAGTAGATCTAGCTGGTCTGTCATAATATAATAGAGACAGTAGATCTAGCTGGTCTGTCATATATAATAGAGACAGTAGATCTAGCTGGTCTGTCATAATATAATAGAGACAGTAGATCTAGCTGGTCTGTCATAATATAATAGAGACAGTAGATCTAGCTGGTCTGTCATAATATAATAGAGACAGTAGATCTAGCTGGTCTGTCATATTATAATAGAGACAGTAGATCTAGCTGGTCTGTCATAATATAATAGAGACAGTAGATCTAGCTGGTCTGTCATAATATAATAGAGACAGTAGATCTAGCTGGTCTGTCATAATATAATAGAGACAGTAGATCTAGCTGGTCTGTCATAATATAATAGAGACAGTAGATCTAGCTGGTCTGTCATATATAATAGAGACAGTAGATCTAGCTGGTCTGTCATAATATAATAGAGACAGTAGATCTAGCTGGTCTGTCATAATATAATAGAGACAGTAGATCTAGCTGGTCTGTCATAATATAATAGAGACAGTAGATCTAGCTGGTCTGTCATAATATAATAGAGACAGTAGATCTAGCTGGTCTGTCATAATATAATAGAGACAGTAGATCTAGCTGGTCTGTCATAATATAATAGAGACAGTAGATCTAGCTGGTCTGTCATATATAATAGAGACAGTAGATCTAGCTGGTCTGTCATAATATAATAGAGACAGTAGATCTAGCTGGTCTGTCATAATATAATAGAGACAGTAGATCTAGCTGGTCTGTCAATATAATAGAGACAGTAGATCTAGCTGGTCTGTCATAATATAATAGAGACAGTAGATCTAGCTGGTCTGTCATAATATAATAGAGACAGTAGATCTAGCTGGTCTGTCATAATATAATAGAGACAGTAGATCTAGCTGGTCTGTCATAATATATAGAGACAGTAGATCTAGCTGGTCTGTCATAATTAATAGAGACAGTAGATCTAGCTGGTCTGTCATAATATAATAGACACAGAGATTTTTTAATAAGTAGATCTAGCTGGTCTGTCATAATATAATAGAGACAGTAGATCTAGCTGGTCTGTCATAATAATAGAGACAGTAGATCTAGCTGGTCTGTCATAATATAATAGAGACAGTAGATCTAGCTGGTCTGTCATAATATAATAGAGACAGTAGATCTAGCTGGTCTGTCATAATATAATAGAGACAGTAGATCTAGCTGGTCTGTCATAATATAATAGAGACAGTAGATCTAGCTGTCTGTCATCATATATAATAGAGACAGTAGATCTAGCTGGTCTGTCATAATATAATAGAGACAGTAGATCTAGCTGGTCTGTCATAAATAATAGAGACAGTAGATCTAGCTGGTCTGTCATAATATAATAGAGACAGTAGATCTAGCTGGTCTGTCATAATATAATAGAGACAGTAGATCTAGCTGGTCTGTCATAATATAATAGAGACAGTAGATCTAGCTGGTCTGTCATAATATAATAGAGACAGTAGATCTAGCTGGTCTGTCATAATATAATAGAGACAGTAGATCTAGCTGGTCTGTCATAATATAATAGAGACAGTAGATCTAGCTGGTCTGTCATAATATAATAGAGACAGTAGATCTAGCTGGTCTGTCATATTATAATAGAGAGACAGTAGATCTAGCTGGTCTGTCATAATATAATAGAGACAGAGATAGTAGATCTAGCTGGTCTGTCATAATATAATAGAGACAGTAGATAGCTGGTCTGTCATAATATAATAGAGACAGTAGATCTAGCTGGTCTGTCATAATATAATAGAGACAGTAGATCTAGCTGGTCTGTCATAATATAATAGAGACAGTAGATCTAGCTGGTCTGTCATAATATAATAGAGACAGTAGATCTAGCTGGTCTGTCATAATATAATAGAGACAGTAGATCTAGCTGGTCTGTCATAATATATAGAGACAGAGTAGATCTAGCTGGTCTGTCATAATATAGAGACAGTAGATCTAGCTGGTCTGTCATAATATAATAGAGACAGTAGATCTAGCTGGTCTGTCATAATATAATAGAGACAGTAGATCTAGCTGGTCTGTCATAATATAATAGAGACAGTAGATCTAGCTGGTCTGTCATATATATAGAGACAGTAGATCTAGCTGGTCTGTCATAATATAATAGAGACAGTAGATCTAGCTGGTCTGTCATAATATAATAGAGACAGTAGATCTAGCTGGTCTGTCATAATATAATAGAGACAGTAGATCTAGCTGGTCTGTCATAATATAATAGAGACAGTAGATCTAGTGTAATATATAGGTCTGTCATAATGTAATAGAGACAGTAGAAGTAGATCTAGCTGGTCTGTCATAAATAATAGAGACAGTAGATCTAGCTGGTCTGTCATAATATAATAGAGACAGTAGATCTAGCTGGTCTGTCATAATATAATAGAGACAGTAGATCTAGCTGGTCTGTCATAATATAATAGACAGTAGATCTAGCTGGTCTGTCATAATATAATAGAGACAGTAGATCTAGCTGGTCTGTCATAATATAATAGAGACAGTAGATCTAGCTGGTCTGTCATAATATAATAGAGACAGTAGATCTAGCTGGTCTGTCATAATATATAGAGACAGTAGATCTAGCTGGTCTGTCATAATATAATAGAGACAGTAGATCTAGCTGGTCTGTCATAATATAATAGAGACAGAGATAGTGCTGGCTGTCATAATATAATAGAGACAGTAGATCTAGCTGGTCTGTCATAATATAATAGAGACAGTAGATCTAGCTGGTCTGTCATAATATAATAGAGACAGTAGATCTAGCTGGTCTGTCATATATAATAGAGACAGTAGATCTAGCTGGTCTGTCATAATATAATAGAGACAGTAGATCTAGCTGGTCTGTCATAATAAATAGAGACAGTAGATCTAGCTGGTCTGTCATAATATAATAGAGACAGTAGATCTAGCTGGTCTGTCATATTATAAAGAGAGACAGTAGATCTAGCTGGTCTGTCATAATATAATAGAGACAGTAGATCTAGCTGGTCTGTCATAATATAATAGAGACAAAGACAGATAGATCTAGCTGGTCTGTCATAATATAATAGAGACAGTAGATCTAGCTGGTCTGTCATAATATAATAGAGACAGTAGATCTAGCTGGTCTGTCATAATATAATAGAGACAGTAGATCTAGCTGGTCTGTCATAATATAATAGAGACAGAGACAGTAGATCTAGCTGGTCTGTCATAATATAATAGAGACAGTAGATCTAGCTGGTCTGTCATAATATAATAGAGACAGTAGATCTAGCTGGTCTGTCATAATATAATAGAGACAGTAGATCTAGCTGGTCTGTCATAATATAATAGAGACAGAGAGATAGCTGGTCTAGTGTCTGTAATAATATAATAGAGACAGTAGATCTAGCTGGTCTGTCATAATATAATAGAGACAGTAGATCTAGCTGGTCTGTCATAATATAATAGAGACAGTAGATCTAGCTGGTCTGTCATAATATAATAGAGACAGTAGATCTAGCTGGTCTGTCATAATATAATAGAGACAGTAGATCTAGCTGGTCTGTCATAATATAATAGAGACAGTAGATCTAGCTGGTCTGTCATAATATAATAGAGACAGTAGATCTAGCTGGTCTGTCATATATAATAGAGACAGTAGATCTAGCTGGTCTGTCATAATATAATAGAGACAGATAGATCTAGCTGGTCTGTCATAATATAATAGAGACAGTAGATCTAGCTGGTCTGTCATAATATAATAGAGACAGTAGATCTAGCTGGT
>NW_022261983.1:19188841-19214478 GCF_002021735.2 Oncorhynchus kisutch
CTCTGTACCGGTATCCCCCTGTATATAGCCTCCACACTGACTCTGGTACGGGGTACCCCCTGTATATAGCCTCCACATTGACTCTGTACCGTACCCCCTGTATATAGCCTCCACACTGACTCTGTACGGTACCCCCTGTATATAGCCTCCACATTGACTCTGTACCGGTACCCCTGATATAGCCTCCACACTGACTCTGTTACCGGTACCCCTGTATATAGCCTCCCACTTGACTCTGTTACCGGTACCCCTGTATATAGCCTCCACACTGACTCTGTACCGGTACCCCCTGTATATAGCCTCCAAACTGACTCTGTACCGGTACCCCGGTATATAGCCTCACATGACTCTGTACTGGTACCCTGTTATAGCCTCCACACTGACTCTGTACCGGTACACCCTGTATATAGCCTCCACATTGACTCTGTACCGGGTACCCTGTATATAGCCTCCACACTGACTCTGTACCGGTACCCCTGTATATAGCCTCCACATGACTCTGTACGGTACCCCCTGTATATAGCCTCACACTGACTCTGTACCGGTACCCCTGTTATATAGCCTCCACATTGACTCTGTACCGGTACCCCCTGTATATAGCCTCCACACTGACTCTGTACCGGACCCCCTGTATATAGCCTCCACATTGACTCTGTACCGGTACCCTGTATATAGCCTCCACACTGACTCTGTACCGGTACCCGGTATATAGCCTCCACACTGACTCTGTACCGGTACCACCTGGTATATAGCCTCCACACTGACTCTGTACCGGCACCCCCTGTATATAGCCTCCACACTGACTCTGTACCGGTACCCCCCTGTATATAGCCTCCACACTGACTCTGTACCGGTACCCCCCCCTGTATATAGCCTCCACATTGACTCTGTACCGGTACCCCCGTATATAGCCTCCACACGACTCTGTACCGGTACCCCCTGTATATAGCCTCCACACTGACTCTGTACAGGTACCCCCTGTATATAGCCTCCACACTGACTCTGTACCGGTACCCCCTGTATATAGCCTCCACACTGACTCTGTACCGGTACCCCTGTATATAGCCTCCACACTGACTCTGTACCGCCGTACCCCCTGTAGTATAGCCTCCACATGGAATCTGTACCGGTACCCCCTGTATATAGCCTCCACACTGACTCTGTACCGGTACCCCCTGTATATAGCCTCCACACTGACTCTGTACCGGTACCCCCTGTATATAGCCTCCACACTGACTGTACGGTACCCCCTGTATATAGCCTCCCACAGACTCTGTACCGGTACCCTGTATATAGCCTCCACACTGACTCTGTACCGTACCCCTGTATATAGCCTCCACATGACTCTGTAACGGTACCCCCTGTATATAGCCTCCACATTGACTCTGTACCGGTACCCCCTGTATATAGCCTCCACATTGACTCTGTACCGGTACCCCCTGTGTTATAGCCTCCACATTGACTCTGTACCGGTACCCCCTGTATATAGCTCCACTTGACTCTGTACCGGTACCCCCTGTATATAGCCTCCACACGACTCTGTACCGGTACCCCCTGTATATAGCCTCCACATTGACTCTGTACCGGTACCCCTGTATATAGCCTCCACTTGACTCTGTACCGGTACCCCCTGTATATAGCCTCCACATTGACTCTGTACCGGGTACCCCTGTGTATATAGCCTCCACACTGACTCTGTACCGGTACCCCCTGTATATAGCCTCCACACTGACTCTGTACCGGTACCCCCTGTATATAGCCTCCACATTGACTCTGTACCGGTACCCCCTGTATATAGCCTCCACACTGACTCTGTACCGGTACCCCTGTATATAGCCTCCACATTGACTCTGTACCGGTACCCCCTGTATATAGCCTCCACACTGACTCTGTACCGGTACCCCCTGTATATAGCCTCCACACTGACTCTGTACGGTACCCCTGTATATAGCCTCCACACTGACTCTGTACCGGTACCCCCTGTATATAGCCTCCACACTGACTCTGTACCGGTACCCCCTGTATATAGCCTCCACACTGACTCTGTACCGGTACCCCCTGTATATAGCCTCCACACTGACTCTGTACCGGTACCCCTGTATATAGCCTCCACACTGACTCTGTACCGGTACCCCTGTATATAGCCTCCACATGACTCTGTACCGGTACCCCCTGTATATAGCCTCCACTGACTCTGTACCGGTACCCTGTATATAGCCTCCACATTGACTCTGTACCGGTACCCCCTGTATATAGCCTCCACATTGACTCTGTACCGGTACCCCTGTATATAGCCTCCACATGACTCTGTACCGGTACCCCCTGTATATAGCCTCCACACTGACTCTGTACCGGTACCCCTGTATATAGCCTCCACACTGACTCTGTACCGGTACCCCCCCTGTATATAGCCTCCACATTGACTCTGTACCGGTACCCCCTGTATATAGCCTCCACACTGACTCTGTACCGGTACCCCCCCTGTATATAGCCTCCACATTGACTCTGTACCGGTACCCCCTGTATATAGCCTCCACACTGACTCTGTACCGGTACCCCGTATATAGCCTCCACACTGACTCTGTACCGGTACCCCTGTATATAGCCTCCACATTGACTCTGTACCGGTACCCCCTGTATATAGCCTCCACACTGACTCTGTACCGGTACCCCCTGTATATAGCCTCCACACTGACTCTGTACCGGTACCCCTGTATATAGCCTCCACATTGACTCTGTACCGGTACCCCCTGTATATAGCCTCCACACTGACTCTGTACCGGTACCCCCTGTATATAGCCTCCACACTGACTCTGTACCGGTACCCCTGTATATAGCCTCCACATTGACTCTGTACCGGTACCCCTGTATATAGCCTCCACACTGACTCTGTACCGGTACCCCTGTATATAGCCTCCACACTGACTCTGTACCGGTACCCCTGTATATAGCCTCCACACTGACTCTGTACCGGTACCCCCTGTATATAGCCTCCACACTGACTCTGTACCGGTACCCTGTATATAGCCTCCACACTGACTCTGTACCGGTACCCCCTGTATATAGCCTCCACTTTGACTCTGTACCGGTACCCCTGTATATAGCCTCCACACTGACTCTGTACGGTACCCCCTGTATATAGCCTCCACACTGACTCTGTACCGGTACCCCTGTATATAGCCTCCACATGACTCTGTACCGGTACCCCCTGTATATAGCCTCCACATGACTCTGTACGGTACCCCTGTATATAGCCTCCACACTGACTCTGTACCGGTACCACCTGGTATATAGCCTCCACACTGACTCTGTACCGGCACCCCCTGTATATAGCCTCCACACTGACTCTGTACCGGTACCCCCTGTATATAGCCTCCACACTGACTCTGTACCGTACCCCCTGTATATAGCCTCCACATTGACTCTGTACCGGTACCCCCTGTATATAGCCTCCACACTGACTCTGTACCGGTACCCCCTGTATATAGCCTCCACACTGACTCTGTACCGGTACCCCCTGTATATAGCCTCCACACTGACTCTGTACCGGTACCCCTGTATATAGCCTCCCACACTGACTCTGTACCGGTACCCCTGTATATAGCCTCACACTGACTCTGTACGGTACCCCCTGTATATAGCCTCCACACTGACTCTGTACCGGTACCCCCTCGTATATAGCCTCCACATTGACTCTGTACCGGTACCCCCTGTATATAGCCTCCACACTGACTCTGTACCGGTACCCCCTGTATAGCCTCCACATTGACTCTGTACCGGTACCCTGTATATAGCCTCCACATGACTCTGTACCGGTACCCCCTGTATATAGCCTCCACACTGACTCTGTACCGGTTACCCCCTGTATATAGCCCTCCACACTGACTCTGTACCGGTACCCCCTGTATATAGCCTCCACACTGACTCTGTACCGGTACCCCCTGTATATAGCCTCCACATTGACTCTGTACCGGTACCCCCTGTATATAGCCTCCAACACTGACTCTGTACCGGTACCCCTGTATATAGCCTCCACATTGACTCTGTACCGGTACCCCTGTATATAGCCTCCACATTGACTCTGTACCGGTACCCCTGTATATAGCCTCCACACTGACTCTGTACCGGTACCCCCTGTATATAGCCTCCACATTGACTCTGTACCGGTACCCCCTGTATATAGCCTCCACATGACTCTGTACCGGTACCCCTGTATATAGCCTCCACATTGACTCTGTACCGTACCCCCTGTATATAGCCTCCACATTGACTCTGTACCGGTACCCCCTGTATTAGCCTCCACACTGACTCTGTACCGGTACCCCTGTATATAGCCTCCACACTGACTCTGTACCGGTACCCCCTGTATATAGCCTCCACACTGACTCTGTACCGGTACCCCCTGTATATAGCCTCCACATTGACTCTGTACCGGTACCCCCTGTATATAGCCTCCACATTGACTCTGTACCGGTACCCCCTGTATATAGCCTCCACATTGACTCTGTACCGTACCCCCTGTATATAGCCTCCACACTGACTCTGTACGGTACCCCCTGTATATAGCCTCCACACTGACTCTGTACCGGTACCCCCTGTATATAGCCTCCACATGACTCTGTACGGTACCCCCTGTATATAGCCTCCACATTGACTCTGTACCGGTACCCCCTGTATATAGCCTCCACATTGACTCTGTACGGTACCCCTGTATATAGCCTCCACACTGACTCTGTACCGGTACCCCCTGTATAGCCTCCACATGACTCTGTACCGGTACCCCCTGTATATAGCCTCCACACTGACTCTGTACCGGTACCCCCTGTATATAGCCTCCACATTGACTCTGTACCGGTACCCCCTGTATATAGCCTCCACATGACTCTGTACCGGTACCCCCTGTATATAGCCTCCACATTGACTCTGTACCGGTACCCCTGTATATAGCCTCCACATTGACTCTGTACCGGTACCCCCTGTATATACCTCCACACTGACTCTGTACCGGTACCCCCTGTATATAAGCCTCCACACGACTCTGTCCGGTTACCCCCTTGTTATATAGCCTCCACATTGACTCTGTACCGGTACCCCCTGTATATCGCCTCCACATTGACTCTGTACCGTTATACCCCTGTATATAGCCTCCACACTTGACTTCTGTCACCCGGTACCCCCTGTATATAGCCTTCCACACTGATCCTGTTCACCGGTACCCTCCTTGTATATAGCCTCACACCTGAACACTCGTTACCGGTACCCCCTGTATATAGCCCTCCACACTGACTCTGTACCGTTACCCACCTGTATATAGTCCTCCACATTGACTCT
Source organism: Oncorhynchus kisutch (assembly GCF_002021735.2). Taxonomy (NCBI): domain Eukaryota; kingdom Metazoa; phylum Chordata; class Actinopteri; order Salmoniformes; family Salmonidae; genus Oncorhynchus; species Oncorhynchus kisutch. The sequence continues at coordinate 19,194,173 of NW_022261983.1, forward strand.
GTTACCGGTACCCCCCATGTATATAGCCTCCACACTTGACTCTTGTACCGGTTACCCCCCTGTATATCAGGCCTTACCACACTGACTCTGTACCGGTACCCCCTGTATATAGCCTCCACACTGCTCTGTACGGTACCCCTTGTTATAGCCTCACATTGACTACCGGTACCCCTGTATATAGCCTCCACATTGACCTTCATGTACCGTACACCCCTGTATAAAGGCCTCCACAACTGGACTCTGTACCCGGTACCCCCTGATATAGCCTCCACACTGCTCTGTACCGGTACCCCCTAGTATATAGCCTCCACACTGACGCTGTACCGGTACCCCCTGTATATAGCCTCCACACTGACTCTGTACCGGTACCCCTGTATATAGCCTCCACACTGACTCCTGTACCGTACCCCCTGTATATAGCCTCCCACACTGACTCTGGTAGCGGCGGTAACCCCTGCTATACTAGCTCCACATTGACTCTGTACCCGGTACCCCCTGTACCATAGCCTCCACACTGACCTTCCTGTCCCGGTACCCCTGTATATAGCCTCCACAGTTTGACTTCATGTAACCGGTACCCCCTGATATAAGCCTCACACACTGACTCTGTACGGTACCTCCCTGTATATAGCCTCACATTGGACCTCTGTACAGGTACCCACCTGTATATAGCCTCCACACTGACTCTGTACCTGGTACCCCCTGTATATAGCCTCCACACGTGACTCTGTACGGTACCCCCTGTATATAGCCTCCACATTGACTCTGTACTGGTACCCCCTGTATATAGCCTCCACATTGACTCTGTACCGGTACCCCCTGTATATAGCCTCCACACTGACTCTGTACCGGTACCCCTGTATTATTAGCCTCCACACTGACTCTGTACTCGGTACCCCATGTATATAGCTCCAATGACTCTGTACCGGTTACCCCCTGTATATAAGCCTCACCGGACTCTGTTACGGGACCCCTGTATATAGCCTCCACACTGAATCTGTACCGGTACAACCTGTCCTGGTAATCGCTCAACCATGATATGTATCGGTACCCCGTATATAGCCTCCACACGACTATTGTAACCGGTACCCCTGTATATAGCTCCACGTGAGCTCTGGACCCGGTTACCCCTGTATATAGCCTAGACACACTGACTCATGACCAGTACCCCCTTGTAATAGCCTCCACACTGCACTCTGTACCGGTACCCCTGTATATAGCATCCACAGACTCTGTACCGGTACCCCCTTGTATATGCCTCCACACGACTCTGTACCGACCCCTTTATTTAGCCTCACAATGACTCTGTACCTGGTACCCCCTGTGTATATAGCCTCCACACGTCTCTGTTACCGGTACCCCCTGTTTATAGCCTCCACACTGACTCTGTACCGGTACCCCCTGTATATAGTCTCCACACTGACTCTGTACCGGTACCCCCTGTATATAGCCTCCACACTGACTCTGTACCGGTACCCCCGTATATAGCCTTCCACACTGACTCTGTACCGGTACCCCCTGTATATAGCCTCTACATGACTCTGTACGGTACCCCCCTGTATACAGCCTCCACATTGACTCTGTACCGGTACCCCCTTTATATAGCCTCCACATTGACTCTGTACGGTACCTCCTGTATATAGCCTCCACACTGACTTCTGTACCGGTACCCCCTGTATATAGCCTCCACACTGACTCTGTACCGGTACCCCCCTGTATATAGCCTCCACATTGACTCTGTACCGGTACCCACTGTATATAGCTCCACATTGACTCTGCTACCCGGTACCCCCTGTATATAGCCTCCACACTGACTCTGTACCCGGTACCCCCTGTATATAGCCTCCACATGACTCTGTACCGTACCCCCTGTATATAGCCTCCACACTGACTCTGTACCGGTACCCCCTGTATATAGCCTCCCACATGACTCTGTACCGGTACCCCCTGTATATAGCCCTCCACAGTGACTCTGTACCGGTACCCCCTGTATATTAGCCTCCACACTGACTCTCTGTACCGGTACCCCCCTGTATATAGCCTCCACATTGACTCCTTGTACTGTACCCCCGTATCTAGCCTCCACACTGAACTCTGTACCGGTAACCCACCTGATATGCCTCCACATTGACTCTGTACCGGTACCCCCTGTATTATAGCCTCCACATTGACTCTGTACCGGGTACCCCCTGTATATAGCCTCCACACTGACTCTGTACCGGTACCCCCTGTATATAGCCTCCACACTGACTCGTGTAACGGTACCCCCTGTATATAGCCTCCACATTGACTCTGTACCGGTACCCCCTGTATATAGCCTCCACACTGACTCTGTACCGGTACCCCCTGTATATAGCCTCCACACTGACTCTGTACAGGTACCCCCTGTATATAGCCTCCACACTGACTCTGTACCGGTACCCCCTGTATATAGCCTCCACACTGACTCTGTACCGGTACCCCCTGTATATAGCCTCCACACTGACTCTGTACAGGTACCCCCTGTATATAGCCTCCACACTGACTCTGTACCGGTACCCCCTGTATATAGCCTCCACACTGACTCTGTACCGGTACCCCCTGTATATAGCCTCCACACTGACTCTGTACAGGTATATAGCACTGGTATATAGCTTTCGCTACTGTTCTTTTACTGCTGCTTATTTTTCTTATTATTATTATAATTGTTTTACTTATCTCTTTTTTTACTTAACACTTATTTTTCTTAGAACTGCATTGTTGGTTAAGGGCTTGTAAGCGTTTCACTGTAAGGTCTACACCTGTTGTATTCAGCCATTTGACAAATAACATTTGATTTTATCGAAGGTAACACCAAGTAATTTAGTCTCCTTAATTTGATCAACAGCCACGCCATTTATTTTTAGATTCAGCTGAGGTCTAGAGCTTAGGAAATGATTTGTACCAAATACAATGCTCTTAGTTGTTCATGACCAGTTTATTACTAGCCACCCATTCCAAAACTGACTGCAACTCTTTGTTAAGTGTTTCAGTGACTTCATTAGTTGTGGTTGCTGACACGTATAGGGTTGAATCGTCAGCATAAATGGACACACAGGCTTTGTTTAATGCCAATGGCAGGTCATTGGTAAAAAATAAAAATAATAATAGAGGGCCTAGCAAGCTGCCATGCGGTACACCACACTTTACATGTTTGACATTAGAGAAGCTTCCATTAAGCCTCTGAGTTCTATTAGATACTGTAGATAGCTCTGAATCCACAATATGGCAGAGCTTGAAAAACCATACAACCATTTTTTTATACAACAGTTTATGGTCAATAATATCAATGGCTGCACTGAAATCTAACAGTACAATGCCCACAATCTTCTTATTCTCAATTTCTATCAACCAATCATCAGTCATTTGTGTCAGTGCAGTAGTACTTGTTGAGTGCCTTTTTCTATAAGCATGCAGAAAGTCTGTTGTTAATTTTGTTTACAGAGAAATAGCATTGTATTTCCAACAATTTGCTAAGAGCTGGCAGCAAGCTGGCAGAGGGAGTGAAGGCGAGTGGGAGTAGAGAGGAGAGAGGGAGCTAGGACCTCTCAGATAATACTGACCTGACCTGTGGTCTAGAGGTTAGAGTCAACGTTTGGAGGGCCTTTAGAGCTTTAATTGAAAGCATGTCTATTTGAGTGTAACACACTGGTAGTGTTTGTATGCTGAGGCCCTAGCATCAGCCTTCACCTCACATAACCCCCATCTCCTGCTCCAGACACAGACAGGTATTAGTGTGGGCTGGCTTAGATTAGAAGGGCCACTGGTATCTACAATCTATCTACAATCTACAATCTACAAATAGAGTGTGTGTACTGTATGTGTGCGCAAGAAAGAGTGTGTGTGTGGCCTGTATGTGTGCGCAAGAAAGAGAGAGTGTGTGTGTGTGTGTGTGTGTGTGTGTGTGTGTGTGTGTGTGTGTGTGTGTGTGTGTGTGTGTGTGTGTGTGTGTGTGTGTGTGTGTGTGTGTGTGTGTGTGTGTGTGTGTGTGTGTGTAAGCCAGGACATGACCCAGATGTCATTAAACAGTAAGAACCCCCTTCAGGCTTTCTTCATATCTTCAGCCACAGTTGTTTTCATTAGCAGCAGCAAGTCCTCTCACTGACCCAAGGAGACTAGGGAAAATATCACACGCACGCACACACTCACACACACAATTTCCTCCAGTCATCTGGAAACAAGAAACAGTCAGGACTGGAGGTAGAACCAGTCAGTAAGGACAGACGGGTCACTGCCAAAATAAAGGAAACACCAAGATAAAGTTTCTTAATAGGGCATTGAGCCACCACGAGTCAGAACAGCTTCAGTGCACTTTGGCATAGATTCTACAGGTGTCTGGAACTCTACTGGAGGGCTGCAATGCCATTATTCCACGAGTAGTTCCATCATTTGTTGATAGTGGTGGAAAATTGTGTCTCGGGCACCACTCCAGAATCTCCCATAACTGTTCAATTGGGTTGAGATCTGGTGACTGAGACGGCCATGGCATATGGTTTACATAATTTTCGTGCTCATTAAATAATTCAGTGACCACTTGTGCCTCATTTGTGGGGGCATTGTCATCCTATGGGGGCATAGCCATGGTAGCCAAAATAATGGCCAAAATAATGGCCTGCCTAGCATTTTTATACATGACCCTTTCAATATACTTTTTATCCCTGATTTACTCACGTGTTTCCTTTATTTTGGCAATTACCTGTAGATTGAACCATGTTACTAAAGCAATCACTCTTGAAATGGAGTCACATTACAAAACCATCAATACAGGATATAATGACAGCAGGATAACAACAAACAACCTTCAAGGACTTGGAACAACGATCACTAATGATCCAGTCCATTAAGCCTGAGAGCACAGAACCTGTCAATAAGGAACTGGGGGTCATAAAGAATAAACAGTCAGTAAGGACATCATGGGAAAGAAACAGTCGGTAAGGACTTCAAACCAGTAAGAAGCTAGGGGTCATAGAAAATGAACAGTTAGTCATAGAAAAGAAGCAGTCAGTAAGGGCCATTACAAGTCTCTATATCACAGCTCCGCGGAACAGAACAGAATCTCAGTAGGGCTTAATCATGTCAACATGTCGTTTGGCATAACGAGCGCTCCCCAGCCTCTCTGCTCAATCACCAGGCGCCAATGCACATCTCACACATAATGACAGCAATTATGGCCTGTAAAAGCTGAATTATCATATATGCACACTTAATAGCAAAACTGAAATGAATCAAAACATGCCCTCCTTTCGGGCTGCTTATGAAAACATAATGATCTATACTTTATTCATACTGAGTAGACTTATTATTACAAGCTTATTGTAGAGAGTACATGGGTGAACAGTTAAAGGGGGTTCACCCTTGTTCCGACCTTGATGAGTATTTTGTATGGTCACTAATAGTGATGTGGTACTTTCTCCTTTTCCAGGAGTGGATGAGAGGGTGAGGCAAGGGGGTGAGGTGGTGGAGAGGGTGTATTTGGGGCCAGACACCACGCTGACAACAGGGATAAGCAGCTTATATAGAAAAGTCAGACAAACAGGACAGACAGAATGCTCTAAACACAACAACACTTTGTAATACACTGGGTCTTTAACAAACAAGAGACTGAGAGAGGGACAGAGAAAGGGAGGGAGAGAGAGAGAGAGCGAGAGGACGAGCAAGATTTAGGCAGTGAGGTAAAAAGAAGGCTTTCAAACACACAGCTGTCACTTTGTCTAGACTAGAGAGAGCGGGAGAGAGAGAGAGAGAGACTAAGACATGGGGAGAGAGAGGACTAGCGAGATTTAGAGACAGTGAGACAGATGGAGACTTCTGAGAATCCTAACAAATCAAATTGTATTAGTCACTGGCGCCGAATACAACAGGTGCAGACCTTACAGTGAAATGCTTACTTACGAGCCCCTAACCAACAACGCAGTTTTAAACAATATGAATAAGAAATAAAAGTAACAAATATTAAAGAACAGCAGTAATATAACAATAGCGAGATTATATACAGGGGGTACCGGTACAGAGTCAATGTGTGGGGTTAGACGAGGTAATTGAGGCAATTATGTACATACAGTTGAAGTCAGACGTTTACATACACTAAATTGTGCCTTTAAACAGCTTGGAAAATGCCAGAAAATTATGTCATGGGTTTAGAAGCTTCTGATAGGCTAGTTGACATCATTTGAGTCAGTTGGAGGTGTACCTGTGGATGTATTTCAAGGCCTACCTTCAAACTCAGTGCCTTTTTGCTTGACATCATGGGGAAATCAAAATAAATCAGCCAAGACCTCAGAAAAAGAATTGTAGACCTCCACAAGTCTGATTCATCCTTGGGATCAATTGCCAAACGCCTGAAGATACCATATTCATCTGTACAAACAATAGTATGCAAGTATAAACACCATGGGACCACGAAGCTGTCATACCTGTCACGTTCTGACCAAAGTTATTTTGTTATGTCTTTGTTTTAGGTCAGGGCGTGAGTTGGGTGGGTTGTCTATGTTAGTTTTTCTATGATTTGCTATTTCTATGTTTGGCCTGGTATGTTTCTCAATCAGAGGCAGCTGTCTATCGTTGTCCCTGATTGAGAACCATATTTAGGTAGCCGGTTTTCTATTGTGTTTCGTGGGTGATTGTTGTGTGTCTGCACCAGCCAGAACTTTTTTTTGCTTGTTTCTCTTTGTTATTTCTGTGTTCATTTGAATAAATATGGACACATACCACTCTGCACCTTGGTCCTCCTCTTCTCCTTCATTCGACAACCGTTACAATACCACCCAGGAAGGAGACGCCTTCTGTCACCTAGAGATGAGCGTACTTTGGTGCGAAAAGTGCAAATCAATCCCAGAACAACAGCAAAGGACCTTGTGAAGATGCTGGAGGAAACAGGTACAAAAGTATCTATATCCACAGTAAAACGAGTCCTATATCGACATAACCTGAAAGGCCGCTCAGCAAGGAAGAAGCCACTGCTCCAAAACCGCCATTTAAAAGCCAGACTACGGTTTGCAACTTCACATGCGGACAAAGATCATACTTTTGGAGAAATGTCCTCTGGTCTGATGAAACAAAAATGTTTGGCCATAATGACCATTGTTATGTTTGGAAGAAAAAGGGGGAGGCTTGCAAGCCGAAGAACACCATCCCAACTGTGAAGCACGGGGGTGGCAGCATCATGTTGTGGGGGTGCTTTGCTGCAGGAGTGACTGGTGCACTTCACAAAATAGATGTCATCATGAGGACGGAAAATTATGCGGATATATTGAAGCAACTTCTCAAGACATCAGTCAGGAAGTTAAAGCTTGGTCGGAAATGGGTCTTCCAAATGGACAATTACCCCAAGCATACTTCCAAAGTTGTGGCAAGATGGCTTAAGTACAACAAACTCAAGTTATTGGAGTGGCCATCACAACGCCCTGACCTCAATCCTATAGAAAATGTGTGGGCAGAACTGAAAAAGCGTGTGCAAGCATGGAGGCCTACAAACCTGACTCAGTTACACCAGCTCTGTCAGGAGGAATGGGCCAAAATTCACCCAACTTATTGTGGGAAGCTTATGGAAGGCTACCCGAAACGTTTTACCCAAGTTACAGAATTTAAGGGCAATGCTACCAAATACTTATTGAGTGTATGTAAACTTCTGACCCACTGGGAATGTAATGAAATAAATAAAAGCTGAAATAAATAATTTTCTCTACTTTTATTCTGACATTTCACATTCTTAAAATAAAATGGTGATCCTAACTGACCTAAGACTCTGATTAAATGTTTAAATGTCAGGAATGGTGATCCTAACTGACCTAAGACTCTGATTAAATGTTTAAATGTCAGGAATGTCAGGAATTTAAATGTATTTGGCTAAGGTGTATGCAAACTTCCAACTTCAACTGTAGGTAGAGTTTGTCGTGTCTTTGGCTATGCCGGATTAAGTGATATGACATACTATTCTATAAAATAATCTGTAATTAATATCACCTGATTGAGCTAATCATGTAAATGTAATTAACTAGAGACTCGGGCACCACAAAATAATATTTATAGAGCTGTTATCTTCTGAATAAACTCTTAAAGACCTAGTAATATTTTACATCAATAGCAGTCAATATCAATCGTCATCTTGATTCAGTCTCATCTGAAAGTTGTAAATTATTGGTTATCTGCACGAACCCTGGCTAACAATTTGAATCAGCAATTCAAAATTGGTTTAATTGTTTATTTACTAAATACCTAACTAATCACACAGAATTACACATACACATAATTAAATCATAACTTGATTACAAATTACGTCATAAAGGAAAACGTTCCTAGCGGGCGGAACAGATTTGACAGCTTGTTACACAAAGGAAATGGGCTGGGTTTAAGTGAAAGAGCGGGAAGACTGAGGGACACAGGGAGAAGCTGTTCTATCGTAAATGCAGTATCTGATGCATTCTAAATTTCCGCCCATTTGGAAAAGGAAAATGCAATAAATATTTACTCTGAGCTGCGCTTCGGTGGGTTGGTGGTAGATGGAAGGCCGTGTTGCCAAACCGAATGTCACCATTCGCAATCAAAGCTCACGCTGATGTTGGCTTCATTCTGTAGTTATTATCTGAACCATTCTGACATAGGACCGTCGTCCTACATCCTCGGAACAGGAAGTTATATTGTAGTCAAGGGCTTATATAGGAAGGGAGAGGAGGGCGTGTTTGAAAAGTTTTATAGCCCATGTCCCTTCACAGGGGCGGGCCACTGATTGAGCGGCCCTATCTCATGAAAACCCAAATCTCACATTTTAGAAGCTAAAATCACATTTCATCCCATCATGAATAATTTCATATTCAAATTTAAATTGAACAACAATTTCATGTGAATCCGATAACTCTGATGTGTAGACTTTCCACTGTAGAGCTTATGTCATCTTATCATTGATGAGAATGTCTCAGATGACAACTGAACTGACATAATATTCATTAAGTACCACCGCATATGTTCAATTGTTCGGATTACCAGAATATAGTTAATTTCCCCCCACCTACTGATGTTCCCAGAATCTCTATGTTAACCAAGGGTTTTGCAAATGTAACCTCATTAGGGTAGAGAGGTGAAAAAGGGGTGAAGAGGTATTTATGACGGTCATAAACCTATCCCCCAGGCCAACGTCATGACAAGTTATTAAAGCGAATATGCATAGATAATAACAGAGAGTAACAGTCACATGACACCTCTGAGGTGTCATAACAAAAAAATCTGATTTTGCTAAAAGTCAACAGAGGAAAAACACTGATGCATAGGAGATTTAAAGAAAAAATATATTTCTCTGTGAGATTTAACAAGAATACAGAATGTTGTTGTTTATTCATGATGGGAAAAACAAGCCCCCTGAGAAGCTTATTAACCAGTGTTGCTGGAGGGTAAAACAGAGAGAACATTAATTCTCCCCAGTACTGGGAGTTGGAACTCTATTTTTCTGTCATATGGTCCAATGTTATTGTAATCCGCTCAGAGAAATGGGTCGATCAATGGAGCATTTTCATATCAATGCCAAAACTGGCGAAATACCTTAAGCTGCCAATAAATCCTTGAGAGAATGTGTGTGTGTCAGAGAGAGGGAGAGATGGAGATGAGAAGAGAGGGCGAGAGAGACCGGGAGAGAGGGAGAGAGGGAGAGAGAGAGCGGGAGAGAGGGAGAGAGAGAAAGAGAAACGGTATGTAGAAAGACAAGAGAAAGAGAGAGAGATTGATAGAAAGATAGAGGGAGAGAGAGAAGGATCCAGAAGAACAGATGAACACATTTCCCCATGCTGTCTAATTGTGAGCTCTGTTCCATCCTCATTGTACTGCAAATGTTAAATGAGTTGAGATGGAGCTCTGCATCTTCAGGAGAATACCAATGAGTCTGTATGTGTGTGGTGAGTGTGTGTGTTTGTGTGATTGTGAATATGAGTGTACGATAGCAAGTAGCCTATGCGTGTGTTTGTCATTGCCAGTATGTGTGTGTGTGTGAGGGGGTGAGATATAAAGAGAGAGACTCAGACAGAGGACGTCATTTCAAGGTATGCATGTAGGTTTTGCCGCAGGCAAGGTTAGACTCACGCTTTCCCTCTGAACCGTATTTCGTATACAGTATATGTGAAAAGTGTAGACACTAACCAGGTTTCCATCCAACAATTCTACTCGCATTAATTACCTGACAAGTAAAAAAGACACAACAGGTCTGATGGAAACAGGACATTTGTCATTAAAATGACCGTGTGCTGACTAAATAAAATACGCTATGACCCAGGGCATTATGGTGACACGTTGCTTGGCTGCGATTATCCATATCATCTCATATAACCTACCAGGTCCACTTTATCAGTGAACTCATGTCTAGAGACTATGCGCTAGATTGGGCAAGTTAGCTTTTTATCTCAAACAGTTTTTGTGACAAAACCATCTATTGAGTTGAAAATGCAATGGAAACACATTGAACTTCAGTTTTTATATTCGGTACATTGGAATTCACCCATAGCTTTTTTAAAAGAGTTTTTACCCCATTTTCTCTCTGATTGTTAGTCACGACCTTGTCTCATTGCTGTAACTCCTCAATCGGCTCGGGTGAGGCGACGGTCGAGACATGTGTCCTCCGAAACATGACCTGCCTAGCAGCGCTACCTCTTAATTAACACACAGCTTGTTTAACCCAGAAGATAGCCACATAAATGCGTCGGAGGAAACACCATTAGACTGATGACAGATTGCAGGCGCCCGGCCCGCCACAAGGAGTCGCAAGAGAACGATGAGTCAAGGAAAGCCCCTGGCCAAACCCTCCCCTAATCCGGACTGCACTGGTCCAATTGTGTACTGCCCTATGGGGCTCCCGGTACTAGCTGGCTGTGGCACAGCTTGGTTTCAAACCCGAGACCCTTCACCCATAGCTTTTTATCACTGAGTTTGATGGAAACACACCTACGCATATTGTTTTTATGCGGATTCTAGAATATTCGCATTGACAATCTGCCGCTATTGGATTGAAACCTAGCTACTGTAGTTACAGTAGCTACTGTATATATATATACATATATAGCTTAGGGCAGTGACTTTCTTTCTTGGACCAGTTCTTCCTCCCAACGGGGCTGGTGTGGTTGTAGATTTTTCAGCCTTATTCTAAAATGGATGAAATAATTTCACCCCCTCATCAATCTACACACAATGCCTCATAATTACAAAGCAATTATGAGTTTCTCCCATGTTTCTCTGTAGATCCTCTCAAGCTCTGTCAGGTTGGATGGGGAGTGTCGCTGCACAGTTATTTTCAGGTCTCTCCAGAGATGTTCGATCAGTAAGTCCAGGCTCTGGCTGGGCCACTCAAGGACATTCAGAGACTTGTCCTGAAGCCACTCCTGTGTGGTCTTGGCTGTGTGCTTAGGGTCATTGTCCTGTTGGAAGGTGAACTTTTGCCCCAGTCTGAGGTCCTGAGTGCTCTGGAGCACGATCTCTCTGTTATTTGCTCCGTTCATCTCACCCTTGATCCTGACTAGTCTCCCAGTCCCTGCCTCTGAAAAACAGCCCCACAGCATGATGCTGCCACCACCATGCTTCACTGTAGGGATGGTGTCAGGTTTCCTCCAGACATGACATTTTGGCATTCAGGCCAAAGAGTTCAATCTTGGTTTCATCAGACTAAAGAATGTTGTTTCTCATGGTTTGAGAGTCCTTTAGGTTCCTTTTGGCAAACTCCATGCGTACTGTCATGTGCATTTTACAGAGGAGTGGCTTCCGTCTGGCCACTCTACCATAAAGGCCTTATTGGTGGAGTGCTGCAGAGATGGTTGTCCTTCTGGAATGTTATCCCATCTCCACAGAGTAACTCTGGAGCTCTGTCAGAGTGACCATCTGGTTCTTGGTCACCTCCCTGAGCAGGGCCCTTCTCCACAGATTGCTCAGTTTGGCCGTGCTGCCAGCTCTAGCAAGAGTCTTGGTGGTTCCAAACTTCTTCCATTTAAGAAGGATGGAGGCCACTGTGTTCTTGGGGACCTTCAATGCTGCAGAATTTTTTTGGTACCTTTCCCCAATCCTGTCTCGAAACTCTATGGACAATTCCTTCAACCTCATAGCTTGGTTTTTGCTCTGACATGCACTGTCAGCTGTGGGACCTTATATATAGACCGGTGTGTGCCTTTCCAAATCACATTCAATCAATTGAATTTACCACAGGTGGACTCCATTGAAGTTCGTAGAAACATCTCAAAGATGATCAATGGAAACAGAAAGACCTCAATTTCGAGACCCATAGAAAAGGGTCTGAATACTTATGTAAATAAGGTATTTCTGATTTCATTTTTTTAACCATTTGCAAAAACATGTTTTGGCTTTGTCATTATTGGGTATTGTGTATAGATTAACCCGGAAAATATGTATTTAATACAGGTTAGAATAAGGCTGTAAAAATGTGGGAAAGGTCAATGGGTCAATACTTTCCGAATGCAAATGTATCTGCTCATCCTTAGATGTGTATGACATAAACTGTACGAGATGTGACCTCTACTACTCTTACAAGTCCTGATAAGACCTGAGACTGCATCAAACAAAGCCCACAGTAACCTGAAGCACCATGCTGAGGGCAGGACGGCTCATAACAATGTCGGGAAGAGAGTCAATGGAATGGTATCAACCACATGGAAACCATGTGTTTGATGTGATTGATTCCATTCCATTGACTCCATTCCAGCCATTATTATGAGCCGTCCTGCCCACAGCAGCCTCCGCTGCACCATGCACTACATTCGACTGGTCATGTTCAGCAGCCAACAGATCTCTACATGTGGTTTAGATGATCAATGGGTGAAATATGTATTGAGTGGTGTTCGTGTTAGGGGACAACCGTTGTCATTACTAATCTGATAGGCTGGCTATTAGTGTGTATTTGTCCACTGGGCAGAGGGACATCTGATGGGAGGTGGGGTGTTATTAAGGAGGCTTACTGTCTCGTATTGTGTGTGTTTGAGAGCATGTTTAATTCATCAAGTGTGTGGGCTTTCAGACCGTTAATATCAGACGCGTGTTTTATTTAGTTAAGTCACACACATACACTCCGACACTGGGTTCACATTCCAATGTTCTCCAAGTCTAATTGCGCTTGCATTTGCACTCATACTTTTCTTGTTGAAAACATGCACTCTACTCGTATTGGAATCATATAAATAAATTTGCCCAGGGAAAACGATTATCTGGAAGGCATAAGTGGGTTGATGGCTGTTCAAGGCTGGTTGCCTGTTTGCTTTTTCATGGTCACATCGCGCACCACTCCCTAGCATACTACTCGCCAATGTCCAGACTCTTGACAACAAGGTAGATGAAATCCGAGCAAGGGTAGCATTCCAGAGAGACATCAGAGACTGTAACGTTCTTTGCTTCACAGAAACATGGCTCACTCGAGAGACGCTATCGGAGTCGGTGCAGCCAGCTGGTTTCTTCATGCATCGCGCCAACAGAAACAAGCATCTTTCTGGTAAGAAGAGGGGCGGGGGGGTATGCCTTATGATTAACGAGACGTGGTGTGATCATAACAACATACAGGAACTCAAGTCCTTCTGTTCACCTGACTTAGAATTCCTCACAATCAAATGTTGACTGCATTATCTACCAAGGGAATTCTCTTTGATTATAATCACAGCGGTATATATTCCCCCCCAAGCAGACACATCGATGGCCCTGAACAAACTTTATTTGACTCTATGTAAACAGGAAACCACATATCCTGAGGTTGCATTCAATGTAGCTGGGGATTTTAACAAGGCTAATCTGAAAACAAGACTCCCTAAATTCTGTCAGCATATCGATTGCGCAACCAGGGCTGGTAAAACCCTGGATCAATGTTATTCTAACTTCCGTGACGCATATAAGGCCCTCCCCCGCCCTCCTTTTGGAAAAGCTGACCACGACTCCATTTTGTTGCTTCCAGCCAACAGACAGAGACTAAAACAAGAAGCTCCCGCGCTCAGGTTTGTTCAACGCTGGTCCGACCAATCTGATTGCACGCTTCAAGACTGCTTCGATCACATGGATTGGGATATGCTCCGCATTGCGTCCAACAACAACATTGGCGAATACGCTGATTCGGTGAGCGAGTTCATTAGAAAGTGCATTGGCGATGTTATACCCACAGCAATGATTAAAACATTCCCAAACCAGAAACCGTGGATTAATGGCAGCATTCGCGTGAAACTGAAAGCGCAAACCACTGCTTTTAACCAGGGCAAGGTGACCGGAAACATGACCGAATACAAACAGTGTAGCTATTCAATCAAACAAGCTAAGCGTCAGTATAGAGACAAAGTAGAGTCGCAATTCAACGGCCTAGACACAAGAGGTATGTGACAGGGTCTACAGTCAATCACGGATTACAAAAAGAAAACCAGCCCCGTCGCGGACCAGGATGTCTTGCTCCCAGACAGACTAAACAACTTCTTTGCTCGCTTTGAGGACAATACAGTGCCAAAACCTGCAGACTCTCCTTCACTGCAGCCGACGTGAGTAAAACATTTAAACGTGTTAACCCTCACAAGGCTGTAGGCCCAGACGGCATCCCCAGCCGCGTTCTCAGAGCATGCGCAGACCAGCTGGCTGGTGTGTTTACGGACATATTCAATCAATCCTTATCCCAGTCTGCTGTTCCCACATGCTTCAAGAGGGCCACCATTGTTCCTGTTCCCAAGAAAGCTAAGGTAACTGAGCTAAACGACTACCGCCACTTCCGTCATCATGAAGTGCTTTGAGAGACTAGTCAAGGACCATATCACCTCCACCCTACCTGACACCCTAGACCCACTCCAATTTGCTTACCGCCCCAATAGGTCCACAGACGACGCAATCGAAACCACACTGCACACTGCCCTAACCCATCTGGTTTAAGAGGAATACCTATGTGAGAATTCTGTTCATCGACTACAGCTTAGCATTTAACACCATAGTACCCTCCAAGCTCGTCATCAAGCTCGAGACCCTGGGTCTCGACCCCGCCCTGTGCAACTGGGCACTGGTCTTCCTGACGGGCCGCTCCCAGGTGGTAAGGGTAGGTAACATCTCCACCCCGCTGATCCTCAACACTGGGGCCCCACAAGAGTGCGTTCTGAGACCTCTCCTGTACTCCCTGTTCACCCACGACTGCGTGGCCATGCACGCCTCCAACTCAATCATCAAGTTTGCAGACGACACTACAGTGGTAGGCTTGATTACCAACAACGACGAGACGGCCTACAGGGAGGAGGTGAGGGCCCTCGGAGTGTGGTGTCAGGAAAATAACCTCACACTCAACGTCAACAAAACAAAGGATGTAGTCTGGATGTAGTCTCTATCTGTGGTGCTACCATGTTGTAGTCTCTACCTGTAGTGCTACCATGTTGTAGTCTCTATCTGTTGTACTACCATGTTGTAGTCTCTATCTGTTGTACTACCATGTTGTAGTCTCTACCTGTAGTGCTACCATGTTGTAGTCTCTATCTGTGGTACTACCATGTTGTAGTCTCTACCTGTAGTGCTACCATGTTGTAGTCTCTACCTGTAGTGCTACCATGTTGTAGTCTCTATATGGGGCGACAGGTAGCCTAGTGGTTGGAGCATTGGACTAGTGACAAGGCAGTTAACCCACTGTTCCTAGGCCGTCATTGAAAATAATGGCAGAGCTTTCTCCTATAGAGCTCCATTTTTATGGAATGATCTGCCTATCCACGTGAGAGACTCAGACTCGGTCTCGACCTTTAAGTCTTTATTGAAGACTCATATCTTCAGTAGGTCCTATGATTGCGTGTAGTCTGGCCCAGGGTTGTGAAGGTTCTCCTCTCTCCACTGGGAATCTCTGCCCATAACCCTATTACAGGGGCTGAGTCACTGGCTTACTGGTGCTCTTCCATGCCGTCCCTTGGAGGGGTGCACCACTTGAGTGGGTTGAGTCACTGACGTGATCTTCCTGTCCGGTTTGGTGCCCGCCTCGGGTTCGTGCCTTGAGGGAGATCTTTGTGGGCTATACTCGGCCTTGTCTCAGGGTAGTAAGTTGATGGTTGAAGACGTCCCTCTAGTGGTGTGGGGGCAGTGCTTTGGCAAAGTGGGAGGGGTTATATCCTGCCTGTTTGGCCCTGTCAGGGGGTATAGTCCGACGGGGCCACAGTGTCTCCCGACCCGTCCTGTCTCAGCCTCCAGTAATTATGCTGAAATAGTTTATGTGTCGGGTGGCTAGGGTCAGTCTGTTATATCTGGAGTATTTCTCCTGTCTTATCTGGTGTCCTGTGTGAATTTAAGTATGATCCCTAATTCTCTCTCTTTCTCTTTCTCTTCTCTCGGAGGACCTGAGATCTAGGACCAGGCCTCAGGACTACCTGGCCTGATGACTCCTTGCTGTCCCCAGTCCTCCTGCTCGTGCTGCCCCTCCAGTTTCAACTGTCTGTTCCGCCTGCAGCTATGGAACCCTGACCTGTTCACCGGACGTGCTACCTTGTCCCAGGCC
This sequence comes from Oncorhynchus kisutch, assembly GCF_002021735.2. Classification (NCBI taxonomy): domain Eukaryota; kingdom Metazoa; phylum Chordata; class Actinopteri; order Salmoniformes; family Salmonidae; genus Oncorhynchus; species Oncorhynchus kisutch. The sequence goes on from NW_022261983.1 coordinate 19,210,644, forward strand.
TGCTGTTTTCGACTCTCTCTCTCTCTCTACCGCACCTGCTGTCTCTAACTCTGAATGATCGGCTATGAAAAGCCAACTGACATTTACACCTGAGGTGCTGACCTCTTGCACCCTCTACAACCACTGTGATTATTATTATTTGACCCTGCTGGTCATCTATGAACTTTTGAACATCTTGGCCATGTACTGTTATAATCTCCACCCGGCACAGCCAGAAGAGGTCTGGCCACCCCTCATAGCCTGGTTCATGGTTCCAGAGCCTGGTTTTTCGAAGCCACCGTGCTTCTACATCTGCATTGCTGGCTGTTTGGGGTTTTAGGCTGGGTTTCTGTATAGCACTTTGTGACATCGGCTGATGTAAAAAGGGCTTTATAAATACATTTGATTGACTGGTTGATAGTCTCTATCTGTGGTGCCACAGTACCATATTGTAGTCTCTGCCTGTAGTGCTCCCATGTTGTAGTCTCTACCTGCATAGAGATGTGTGAAAGTCAGTTCTCAGCCGTGAGTGTCCTCACTAGAGACAGTGAATGTGTGTGCGTGCAAGCGTGCCCCTGCCTGCCTCCCTACGTGCATGTGTGTGCGTGTGTGTGTGTGTGCATGTGTGTGTGTGTGTGTGTGCATGTGTGTGTGTGTGTGTGTGTGCATGTGTGTGTGTGTGTGTGTGTGTGTGTGTGTGTGTGTGTGTGTGTGTGTGTGTGTGTGTGTGTGTGTGTGTGTGTGTGTGTGTGTGTGTGTGTGCGTGTGTGTGTGTGTGTGTGCGTGTGTGTGCATGTGTAAAACACATCACGCTGCCTACTTAGTGAGTACTGCTTTCCAGGACCTTTACCTTGCTAGCACACTTGATTACCCCCCCGAAGCATCTTATCTGTCGGCGCCAGCGAAAAGCTAGCAAATTTTTTTCGCCGTTTCCTGCAACCTGAATCTGAATTAGGAACTTTTTTTTGCCCCGCGGCAGTGCTCTGTCTATCTCACAGAACAAGCGGATATTTGACGAGGTGCTCCTCAGCCTCACTTAACTTGGTGTCTCTCCCACGGTCAGACCTAGTGTAGTACAGCATCCAAACATCCTTCTCCACATCCCCTGCTCTCGCTCTCTCGCTCTCTCTCTCATTCCTGATTGGGAGAGCATCTCTGCCTGCTGTGTGTGTACCTGTAGGTAGTGTTTGCCTCTGATTGTTACACCGAGTGTCACTCTTACATGACACTTTTGTGTGTGCGTGCGTGTGTGTTTGCGTGTGTGTGTTTGCGTGTGTTTGTGTTTGCGTGTGTGTGTGTGTTTGCGTGTGTGTTGGTGGCTCCTCATGCCCTCCCTCAGCCAGCTCAGTCTCTAATTAGCCACAGAGGGATGTGAGAGAGAGGAGAAGCATTCATGAGCAGCGTGTCTGGGTTGAAGGGCCAAGGGGTGTGAGACCTGGCCTGAGTCTGCACTGCCTGCTGCATAATTAATGAACACCAACACAACACTGTCTGAGTGTGCTGTCGAACACCATATTTACCCCTGTGATTAAATTAAATAAGCAAGCTAAGCAGCCTTTGTTTGTCCTGCTTATGGAAGATCAATATCCAGACACAAGTGAATAGTTTTACAAGGGAGTTTGGGATAAGTCCAGCAAGTTCTGATGAAGTATCGGAGAGAAGATAAGAGGAGAATTATATATATTTTCTTTCCTGGATCAAACATATGTTTTTTTTAGGCCTCCCGAGAGGAGGAGGAGAGAGAGAGAGAAGGGAAGGTGTGAGGGATGACAAATACTGCCGAGGATGCTCTTATGTCACGGCCGTTAGAAAAGCGCTTAAGGAGAGAATCGCTGAGCTCCTAGACCTTATGGGAGGCGGCGGGCTGATAAGGGTGCCCTTTCACTCCAATAAGCACCCGACCCACGCACAGACGCACACACACACACACACACAGTGGAGCTTGAAACTCCAGGCATGTGCGCGCGTGTGTGTGTGCGTGCGTGGATGTGTGTGTATAAGTCAAACCTCAATCTGACAGTAAGGTTAGAGAGGTAGGAGGAGGATGGTAAGAGGTTTAGGCAGGGATTTGAAGTCAGGGTGGTTGATATTGCAGAGCAGAAGGGAGAGGCCAGGGAGCAGAGACGGCTGGTTTGAAATTGAAGGTGTGTGTGCGTGTGAGCAGAAACTACTCTCCATGGTCAAACTACTCCAAAGTACATCCCCAAAGTATGCCATCTCTTTTCTCCTACCTTGAATTTCCCTTTCCAAAAAGCCACTTTGCTCAACTTGTCTTTGATAGGCATGTCAGAGCTGAGAGGTACTGAGAGGCGGTGAAAGGCAGAGGGGTGGCAGGAGGGGAAAACTGACCCCCTGTGGTGACACACTTCGCCCTGTTGTTGGGGGCGACTGATGCCGTGGCAACAGTAGCATCCTAATGTGGTCCCACCACAGTGGGGGTTCCTACCTTCTCTTTCCAGACCTGCATTACAGATGAGCTTAGAACAGATGAATTTAAGAGCCTTAGAATGGTTATTCAGATAGATTATTCTGTCTGTCATGTACCAGACAGTGAACCAGACAGGACATTAACCTCAAAATGCCGGCATAGGATGGCAAAGGGGCATCAAAGGCTTTCAAAGTCATCAAAACAAGGTCGTCCACACTCACAGATGTTGGGCCCTATTAAAGACCCTTCAGATAATAGTGATGTTCTGTGTGAAACAGATGTGAATATATAATGACATGAGTTCAGTGTAGGTAGTGTTTGGAGGAGATAGACTTGTTTAGAGAGTGGATTGCGTTCAGTGTTGTTTGTCTGTTTGTGGGGGGCAGACTTGGATTATTCAACAGCTTTCTGCTCTAGTTGACTTAGCTTGTCTGGAGGTTGCAGTCCTCTGCTGGGTTTGTCCATCATACAGTGGTCCAGAGACTGATCTACCGTCTGTCCGTCTGACGCCGACTCTGCACTGATCTCCAGCCACTGAACCCAAATACTGATCTACCGTCTGTCTGAGACTGACTCTGACTCTGCACTGCTCTCCAGCCACTGAACCCAAATACTGATCTACCGTCTGTCTGAGACTGACTCCGACTCTGCACTGCTCTCCAGCCACTGAACCCAAATACTGATCTACCGTCTGTCTGAGACTGACTCTGACTCTGCACTGCTCTCCAGCCACTGAACCACAACTTACTGCACCAGTCATACCACCAACCAAGCTAACAGAGAGGGGTGGAGAGGAGAGAAGAGGTGAGGTGAGGATGAGGACAGGAGAGTGAGAGGGGTGGAGAGGAGAGGGTTGGAGAGGAGACAGACTGTCTGACGAGCATGTTCCTTAACAGGTGCTAATGACTCGACGGAGCTCAACAAAGTAGTGTGTTAGTCCATGGGTGTGTGACTGTCAGTTTGAAAGTGTTGTGATTTAGTGGTGAGTTGTCTTTTATTGACTTGACCGTGTGGAGAGTTAATGGGCCAAGGTAAAAGCTTTCTTTTCAAACAAAAGTGGGTCAGAGAGAGAGAGAGAGAGTGTGTGTGAGAGAGAGTGCGAGAGAGAGAGAGAGAGAAAGAGGCATGTGTAGAATGAAAATGATATCTTCATCTCTCTGTATCCCTTTCCCCCTCTATCCCTTTCCCCCTCTCTCCCTCTCTCTCTCTCTCTCTCTCTCTCTCTCTCTCTCTCTCTTTACGCCCCCCCCTCCCTCTCTCTCTCTCTCTCTCTCTATCCCTCTCTATCCCCCCTCTCAGTCTATCTCTCTCCTCACTCTCTCTCCCCTCTCATCCCCTCTCTCCCCTCTCTCTCTCTCCCCCCCCTCTCTCTCTTTACGCCCCCCCTCCCTCTGTCTCTCTCTTTACGCCCCCCCCCTCTCTCTCTCT
>NW_022261983.1:19214578-19234578 GCF_002021735.2 Oncorhynchus kisutch
AGAGAGAGAGAGAGAGAGATTGTGTGTGTGAGAGAGAGATAAGAAAGAAAGAAAGGGAGACAAACACACACACACAGGCATAGCTTTATGGGGGCTGTGGAAGCCAATGTAGCCTGGTGAGCACTATCTGGCCAAGTCCTTCTAATTGTTTCAAACCTAACCCAAGCCTTAACCCCGACCCTAACCACTCTGCTAACCTTATGCCTAACCCCGACCCTAACCACTCTGCTAACCTTATGCCTAACCCTGACCCTAACCACTCTGCTAACCTTATGTCTAACCCTGACACTAACCACTCTGCTAACCTTATGCCTAACCCCGACTCTAACCACTCTGCTAACCTAACCCAAGCCTTAACCCTGACCCTAACCACTCTGCTAACCTTATGCCTAACCCCGACCCTAACCACTCTGCTAACCTAACCCAAGCCTTAACCCTAACCCTAACCACTCTGCTAACCTTATGCCTAACCCCGACCCTAACCACTCTGCTAACCTTATGCCTAACCCTGACCCTAACCACTCTGCTAACCTTATGCCTAACCCCGACCCTAACCACTCTGCTAACCTTATGCCTAACCCTGACCCTAACCACTCTGCTAACCTTATGTCTAACCCTGACACTAACCACTCTGCTAACCTTATGCCTAACCCCGACTCTAACCACTCTGCTAACCTAACCCAAGCCTTAACCCTGACCCTAACCACTCTGCTAACCTTATGCCTAACCCCGACCCTAACCACTCTGCTAACCTAACCCAAGCCTTAACCCTAACCCTAACCACTCTGCTAACCTTATGCCTAACCCCGACCCTAACCACTCTGCTAACCTTATGCCTAACCCTGACCCTAACCACTCTGCTAACCTTATGCCTAACCCCGACCCTAACCACTCTGCTAACCTTATGCCTAACCCCGACCCTAACCACTCTGCTAACCTTATGCCTAACCCTGACCCTAACCACTCTGCTAACCTTATGTCTAACCCTGACACTAACCACTCTGCTAACCTTATGCCTAACCCCGACCCTAACCACTCTGCTAACCTTATGCCTAACCCCGACCCTAACCACTCTGCTAACCTTATGCCTAACCCTGACCCTAACCACTCTGCTAACCTTATGCCTAACCCCGACCCTAACCACTCTGCTAACCTTATGCCTAACCCTGACCCTAACCACTCTGCTAACCTTATGCCTAACCCCGACCCTAACCACTCTGCTAACCTTATGCCTAACCCCGACCCTAACCACTCTGCTAACCTTATGCCTAACCCCGACCCTAACCACTCTGCTAACCTTATGCCTAACCCTGACCCTAACCACTCTGCTAACCTTATGCCTAACCCTGACCCTAACCACTCTGCTAACCTTATGCCTAACCCTAACTTTAAATTAAGACCAAAAAGCTTATTTATGTTTTTTATAATTTTTTAGGGTAAAAACAATTTGGACTTTGTAGCTAGGCCATTTAGTGGGAACCCAGTGTTCTCTCCTCTCTCTGGGCTGGTAGGCTGGCATTACCTCGTACCTCAACTCCACACACAGCTGTCCTATGTTATCTGCCAGGCAGGCAGGCAGGGTGTGTATGTATGCGTCGTTGTGTGTGTGTTTGTGCTTTGTGTGTGTGTGTGTGTGTGTTTGTGCTTTGTGTGTGTGTGTGTGTGTATGTATGCGTCTTTGTGTGTGTGTGTGTTTGTGCTTTGTGTGTGTGTGTTTGTGCTTTGTGTGTGTTTGTGCTTTGTGCTTTGTGTGTGTGTGTGTGTGTGTGTGTGTGTGTGTGTGTGTGTGTGGTGTGTGTGTGTGTGTGTGTGTTTGTGCTTTGTGTGTGTGTGTGTGTGTGTGTGTGTGTGTGTGTGTGTGTGTGTGTGTGTGTGTGTGTATGCGTCTTTGTGTGTGTGTGTGTGTGTGTGTTTGTGCTTTGTGTGTGTTTGTGCTTTGTGTGTGTGTGTGTGTGTGTGTGTGTGTGTGTGTGTGTGTGTGTGTGTGTGTGTGTGTGTGTGTGTGTGTGTGTGTGTATGTATGCGTCTTTGTGTGTGTGTTTGTGCTTTGTGTGTGTGTGTGTGTGTGTTTGTGCTTTGTGTGTTTGTGCTTTGTGTGTGTGTGTGTGTGTGTGTGTGTGTGTGTGTGTGTGTGTGTGTGTGTGTGTGTGTGTGTGTGTGTGTGTGTGTGTGGTGTGTGTGTGTGTGTGTGTGTGTTTGTGCTTTGTGTGTGTGTGTGTGTTTGTGCTTTGTGTGTGTGTGTGTGTGTGTGTATGCGTCTTTGTGTGTGTGCTGGTGGCGCGCTGTAGGCAGACTCTGACAGACTGGGGCTCCGGCAGCCTCCTGCAGCTGTGGAAGATACTGGCATTCCTGGGTCTCCCATCTTGCCACTGGAATATCACCTTTCTACAGTGAAGTAGTGTCAAATCAAATCAAATCAAATCAAATTTATTTATATAGCCCTTCGTACATCAGCTGATATCTCAAAGTGATGTACAGAAACCCAGCCTAAAACCCCAAACAGCAAGCAATGCAGGTGTAGAAGCATGGTGGCTAGGAAAAACTCCCTAGAAAGGCCAATACCTAGGAAGAAACCTAGAGAGGAACCAGGCTATGTGGGGTGGCCAGTCCTCTTCTGGCTGTGCCGGGTGGAGATTATAACAGAACATGGCCAAGATGTTCAAATGTTCATAAATGACCAGCATGGTCGAATAATAATAAGGCAGAACAGTTGAAACTGGAGCAGCAGCACAGTCAGGTGGAAGTTGAAACTGGAGCAGCAGCATGGCCAGGTGGACTGGGGACAGCAAGGAGTCATCATGTCAGGTAGTCCTGGGGCATGGTCCTAGGGCTCAGGTCAGTTGAAACTGGAACAGCAGCATGGCCAGGTGGACTGGGGACAGCAAGGAGTCATCATGTCAGGTAGTCCTGGGACATGGTCCTAGGGCTCAGGTCCTCCGAGAGAGAGAAAGAAAGAGAGAAGGAGAGAATTAGAGAACGCACACTTAGATTCACACAGGACACCGAATAGGACAGGAGAAGTACTCCAGATATAACAAACTGACCCCAGCCCCCCGACACATAAACTACTGCAGCATAAATACTGGAGGCTGAGACAGGAGGGGTCAGGAGACACTGTGGCCCCATCCGAGGACACCCCCGGACAGGGCCAAACAGGAAGGATATAACCCCACCAAAGCACAGCCCCCACACCACTAGAGGGATATCTTCAACCACCAACTTACCATCCTGAGACAAGGCTGAGTATAGCCCACAAAGATCTCCGCCACGGCACAACCCAAGGGGGGGCGCCAACCCAGACAGGATGACCACAACAGTGAATCAACCCACTCAGGTGACGCACCCCCTCCAGGGACGGCATGAGAGAGCCCCAGCAAGCCAGTGACTCAGCCCCTGTAATAGGGTTAGAGGCAGAGAATCCCGGTGGAAAGAGGGGAACCGGCCAGGCAGAGACAGCAAGGGCGGTTCGTTGCTCCAGAGCCTTTCCGTTCACCTTCCCACTCCTGGGCCAGACTACACTCAATCATATGACCCACTGAAGAGATAAGTCTTCAGTAAAGACTTAAAGGTTGAGACCGAGTTTGCGTCTCTGACATGGGTAGGCAGACCGTTCCATAAAAATGGAGCTCTATAGGAGAAAGCCCTGCCTCCAGCTGTTTGCTTAGAAATTCTAGGGACAATTAGGAGGCCTGCGTCTTGTGACCGTAGCGTACGTGTAGGTATGTACGGCAGGACCAAATCAGAGAGATAGGTAGGAGCAAGCCCATGTAATGCTTTGTAGGTTAGCAGTAAAACCTTGAAATCAGCCCTTGCTTTGACAGGAAGCCAGTGTAGAGAGGCTAGCACTGGAGTAATATGATCACATTTTTTGGTTCTAGTCAGGATTCTAGCAGCCGTATTTAGCACTAACTGAAGTTTATTTAGTGCTTTATCCGGGTAGCCGGAAAATAGAGCATTGCAGTAGTCTAACCTAGAAGTAACAAAAGCATGGATTAATTTTTATGCATCATTTTTGGACAGAAAGTTTCTGATTTTTGCAATGTTACATAGATGGAAAAAAGCTGTCCTCGAAATGGTCTTGATATGTTCTTCAAAGAGAGATCAGGGTCCAGAGTAACGCCGAGGTCCTTCACAGTTTTATTTGAGACGACTGTACAACCATTAAGATTAATTGTCAGATTCAACAGAAGATCTCTTTGTTTCTTGGGACCTAGAACAAGCATCTCTGTTTTGTCCGAGTTTAATAGTAGAAAGTTTGCAGCCATCCACTTCCTTATGTCTGAAACACATGCTTCTAGCGAGGGCAATTTTGGGGCTTCACCATGTTTCATTGAAATGTACAGCTGTGTGTCATCCGCATAGCAGTGAAAGTTTACATTATGTTTTCGAATAACATCCCCAAGAGGTAAAATATATAGTGAAAACAATAGTGGTCCTAAAACGGAACCTTGAGGAACACCGAAATTTACAGTTGATTTGTCAGACGACAAACCATTCACAGAGACAAACTGATATCTTTCCGACAGATAAGATCTAAACCAGGCCAGAACATGTCCGTGTAGACCAATTTGGGTTTCCAATCTCTCCAAAAGAATGTGGTGATCGATGGTATCAAAAGCAGCACTAAGGTCTAGGAGCACGAGGACAGATGCAGAGCCTCGGTCCGATGCCATTAAAATGTCATTTACCACCTTCACAAGTGCCGTCTCAGTGCTATGATGGGGTCTAAAACCAGACTGAAGCATTTCGTATACATTGTTTGTCTTCAGGAAGGCAGTGAGTTGCTGCGCAACAGCCTTCTCTAAAATTTTTGAGAGGAATGGAAGATTCGATATAGGCCGATAGTTTTTTATATTTTCTGGGTCAAGGTTTGGCTTTTTCAAGAGAGGCTTTATTACTGCCACTTTTAGTGAGTTTGGTACACATCCAGTGGATAGAGAGCCGTTTATTACACACCTTCAGCGGCTCTTTAAAAAAACTTCCTTTGCGCAGGTATCCACTTCTGACCTCGCTGAAGCCATCAACCGGAAACCGGACTAAAGTCTGGTGGCATTGGGGTGTCTGGTGATGGGGGCAGGGTTGAATGCACTGGGGTGTCTGGTGATGGGGGCAGGGATGAATGCATTGGGGTGTCTGGTGATGGGGGCAGGGATGAATGCATTGGGGTGTCTGGTGATGGGGGCAGGGATGAATGCATTGGGGTGTCTGGTGATGGGGGCAGGGTTGAATGCATTGGGGTGTCTGGTGATGGGGGCAGGGATGAATGCATTGGGGTGTCTGGTGATGGTGGCAGGATTGAATGCACTGGGGTGTCTGGTGATCAATCCAATCTCCAAATAAAACACCAAACTGTGGTATAACTGCAGCAACAGAGTTACACCACGGCTTGAGGCTTTAATTACACCATGTGGTGGTTACTACGAGATTCCATATGTGTTATTTCATAGTTTTGAGGTCTTCACTATAATTCTACAAGGTAGAGAAAAGTAAAAATAAATGAGTAGATGAGTAGATGAGTCCAAACGTTTGACTGGTGCAGCTGAGATACCAGCCAGTGTAAATGACCAGTGGAACAGTGTTTTATCCAGGTACTTGCCGACGTGAGTTCCATCCCCCTTGATTGGTTCCATCCCACTTGATTGGTTCCATCCCCCTTGATTGGTTCCATCCCCCTTGATTGGTTCCATCCCCCTTGATTGGTTCCATCCCCCTTGATTGGTTCCATCCCACTTGATTGGTTCCATCCCCCTTGATTGGTTCCATCCCCCTTGATTGGTTCCATCCCACTTGATTGGTTCCATCCCCCTTGATTGGTTCCATCCCCCTTGATTGGCTCCATCCCCCTTGATCGGTTCCATCCCCCTTGATCGGTTCCATCCCACTTGATTGGTTCCATCCCACTTGATTGGTTCCATCCCCCTTGATTTGTTCCATCCCCCTAGATCGGTTCCATCCCACTTGATTGGTTCCATCACACTTGATTGGCTCCATCCCCCTTGATTGGTTCCATCCCCCTTGATTTGTTCCATCCCCCTTGATTGGTTCCATCCCACTTGATTCGTTCCATCCCCCTTGATTCGTTCCATCCCACTTGATTCGTTCCATCCCACTTGATTCGTTCCATCCCCCTTGATTGGTCGTCACCATCTGGATGTCACCATGATATAGTCGACTACACAGCGGGGACAGTTTGAGCTGCAAGATGGCAACACAACAACAAGGGGACAGTGTCCTTCGCTCCCGCTTGCTGAGCATTGCTCTCCAGCTGTATAGAGAGGGAAGTAGCTAGATAGTGTAGTCAATATCAAATCAGTGAGGAGGGGGAAGGAGCTAGATAGTGTAGTCAATATAAAATCAGTGAGGAGGGGGAAGTAGCTAGATAGTGTTGTCAATATCAGATCAGATCAGTGAGGAGAGGGAAGTAGCTAGATAGTGTAGTCAATATCAGATCAGTGAAGAGGGAGAAGTAGCTAGATAGTGTAGTCAATATCAGATCTGTGAGGAGAGGGAAGTAGCTAGATAGTGTAGTCAATATCATCTCAGCGAGGATAGGGAAGTAGCTAGATAGTGTAGTCAATATCAGATCAGATCAGTGAGGAGAGGGAAGTAGCTAGATAGTGTAGTCAATATCAGGTCAGTGAGGAGGGGGAAGTAGCTAGATAGTGTTGTCAATATCAGTTCAGTGAGGAGAGGGAAGTTGCTAGATAGTGCAGTCAAAATCAGGTCAGTGAGGAGGGGGAAGTAGCTAGATAGTGTTGTCAATATCAGATCAGTAAGGAGAGGGAAGTAGCTAGATAGTGTAGTCAATATCAGATCAGTAAGGAGAGGGAAGTAGCTAGATAGTGTAGTCAATATCAGATCAGTGAGGAGGGGGAAGTAGCTAGATAGTGTAGTCAATATCAGATCAGATCAGTGAGGAGGGGGAAGTAGCTAGATAATGTAGTCAATATCAGATCAGATCAGTGAGGAGGGGGAAGTAGCTAGATAGTGTAGTCAATATCAGATCAGATCAGTGAGGAGGGGGAAGTAGCTAGATAGTGTAGTCAATATCAGGTCAGTAAGGAGAGGGAAGTAGCTAGATAGTGTAGTCAATATCAGATCAGTAAGGATAGGGAAGTAGCTAGATAGTGTAGTCAATATCAGATCAGTGAGGAGGGGGAAGTAGCTAGATAGTGTAGTCAATATCAGATCAGATCAGTGACCAGAGGGAAGTAGCTAGATAGTGTAGTCAATATCAGATCAGATCAGTGTGGACAGGAAGTAGCACAAATTCCCTACCATCCCGTCTCCAGTCAGCTGTTCGTTCCACAAAAAAACCCTTATGGCTGTTTATGTTCACGACGGTCATCATCCCTAACCGTTGGTTATGTGGTTATATGGTAACTGTGCCAGGCCCCGTGTGTGTGCCCACTGAGAGAGAGAGGAACGATCACATCCTACAGGGATGATAGACAGATCTGTTGCCATTTAACGAACCTCCATAACGACCATCAATTAACTAATGAACCCATAACGACCATCAATTAACTAATGAACCCATAACGACCATCAATTAACTAATGAACCCATAACGACCATCAATTAACTAATGAACCCATAACTGACCATCAATTAACTAATGAACTCATAACTGACCATCAATTAACTAATGAACCCATAACGACCATCAATTAACTAATGAAACCATAACGACCATCAATTAACTAGCAAACCTCCATAACGACCATCAATTAACTAATGAACCCATAACAACCATCAATTAACTAATGAACCCATAACGACCATAAATTAACTAATGAACCCATAACGACCATCAATTAACTAATGAACCCATAACGACCATCAATTAACTAATGAACCCATAACGAGCTCAGTCCATTACATCAACCTGTTCCATTAGTGATTAACTTCCAGACATGTTTACAAGCTACTATAGTTGTAGAAGTTACCTTTAGACAGGTCCAGGATCAGCTCAGAGAGAGAGAGACACAAAGAGAGAGAGAGAGAGAGAGAGAGAGAGAGAGAGAGAGAGAGAGAGAGAGAGACAGAGAGACAGAGAGACAGAGAGACATAGAGACAGAGAGACAGAGAAGACCTTGTTGCATCGAGTGTGTGGGTGTGTGACTCTCTCTCTCACACACACACACACACATACACACACACACTTTTCCAGTCTGAAGTTCAGTGTTTTTCATCCAGTCCCATTCATCCAGATTTAATTCCAGCTGCTCTCTTTGTCGTTAACAATATCCCTTTCTTCAAAAAGTTCTTTAAAACTCTGAATTGAAACTCTTCTGGCAGACTCCCCAAAACAATCTGTCCTAGGCTTTGTCCTCCACAAGTGTTTGTCTTTTCATTATGTACTATGTTGATTTGTCAAGGGAGAATAAGGCCTGGGATTTAATCCCATTGTGATTTGTCAGCTTCGTGCCATTTAAAAGGAATTACTATGTTCTGTTGTCAATGGAGAATAAGGTCTGGGATTCTATTCCAGCTACGCTCCATTTAAAATAACCTCCAGATGGAGTGGACACATGCAGCGGTTACTGTGAATGTGAAAGAGCAGGAACATTGCCTTTAAAAGGTACATAGCTGACAAAACACATCCAGATAGAATCCTATAGCCTTTCAATATTTACACTCTTTACTGTGTCCTGTCTGGACAGGATGTGACTCTCCATAGACAACAGAACCATCTGTCACATCCTGGGTTCTGTTGTCTATGGAGAGAGTCACATCCTGGGTTCTGTTGTCTATGGAGAGTCACATCCTGGGTTCTGTTGTCTATGGAGAGAGTCACATCCTGGGTTCTGTTGTCTATGGAGAGTCACATCCTGGGTTCTGTTGTCTATGGAGAGTCACATCCTGGGTTCTGTTGTCTATGGGAGAGTCACATCCTGGGTTCTGTTGTCTATGGAGAGTCACATCCTGGGTTCTGTTGTCTATGGGAGAGTCACATCCTGGGTTCTGTTGTCTATGGAGAGTCACATCCTGGGTTCTATTGTCTATGGAGAGTCACATCCTGGGTTCTGTTGTCTATGGAGAGTCACATCCTGAGACTATTTACTAGGTTCTATTGTCTATGGAGAGTCACATCCTGAGACTATTTACTAGGTTCTGTTGTCTATGGGAGAGTCACATCCTGGGTTCTATTGTCTATGGAGAGTCACATCCTGAGACTATTTACTAGGTTCTGTTGTCTATGGGAGAGTCACATCCTGAGACTATTTACTAGGTTCTGTTGTCTATGGGAGAGTCACATCCTGAGACTATTTACTAGGTTCTGTTGTCTATGGAGAGTCACATCCTGAGACTATTTACTAGGTTCTGTTGTCTATGGGAGAGTCACATCCTGAGACTATTTACTAGGTTCTGTTGTCTATGGAGAGTCACATCCTGAGACTATTTACTAGGTTCTGTTGTCTATGGAGAGTCACATCCTGAGACTATTTACTAGGTTCTGTTGTCTATGGAGAGTCACATCCTGAGACTATTTACTAGGTTCTGTTGTCTATGGAGAGTCACATCCTGAGACTATTTACTAGGTTCTGTTGTCTATGGAGAGTCACATCCTGAGACTATTTACTAGGTTCTGTTGTCTATGGAGAGTCACATCCTGAGACTATTTACTAGGTTCTGTTGTCTATGGAGAGTCACATCCTGAGACTATTTACTAGGTTCTGTTGTCTATGGGAGAGTCACATCCTGAGACTATTTACTGGGTTCTGTTGTCTATGGGAGAGTCACATCCTGAGACTATTTACTAGGTTCTGTTGTCTATGGAGAGTCACATCCTGAGACTATTTACTAGGTTCTGTTGTCTATGGAGAGTCACATCCTGAGACTATTTAGTAGGTTCTGTTGTCTATGGAGAGTCACATCCTGAGACTATTTACTAGGTTCTGTTGTCTATGGGAGAGTCACATCCTGAGACTATTTACTAGGTTCTGTTGTCTATGGAGAATAAAATCCTAAGAGAGAGGTGTAGTGTTGGTCGGGTCAGTTTTAGGTTTGAATTAGTTTAAATTCTTTATGTTAACAGATATCTCTCTCTCTCTCTCCCTCCCGCCCTCCCTCCCTCCCTCTCTCTCTCTGTCTCTATCTTTCTCTCAGGTGAGAAGTGTCGTAGCTTCATTGATCTGGCTCCGGCTTCAGAGAGAGGTGAGTAATGTGGGTGTATGTGTGTGTGTGAGGGTGTATGTGCAAGTGCTGGGATTTGTCTGTACCAGACTGAAGCAGCCTCACCACTGAATGGTCTTCTATAGGGGTTAAAGGTGGGCTGGACCAGGCTGAAGCAGCCTCACCACTGAATGGTCTTCTATAGGGGTTAAAGGTGGGCTGGACCACTGAATGGCCTTCTATAGGGGTTAAAGGTGGGCTGGACCACTGAATGGCCTTCTATAGGGGTTAAAGGTGGTCTGGACCAGGCTGAAGCAGCCTCACCACTGAATGGTCTTCTATAGGGGTTAAAGGTGGGCTGGACCACTGAATGGCCTTCTATAGGGGTTAAAGGTGAGCTGGACCAGACTGAAGCAGCCTCACCACTGAATGGTCTTCTGAAACAGGCCCATAGTTATCCTCCAGGTCCAGAATAAAGCAGGGCCACATGAAAACAGAAACAGACATCCATACTGCAACTGACATTCTCCTATTGACCACATGATATAATCTTCTGTCTAAAACAGACATCTTCACTTCCATGTCCTGTGCACATTCAATATAGGGATCACTGTTAACACTGATCAACTTCATTGAATTTGTCGACTAGCGGCAACAACGTTTAGCGTTTTCGCAAAGCCGCGCGTGTGTGTGCGCCCCTGATGCACGACCACACCGACACACGGAGCTCCGACACAACGTGAGAAATATGAAGAAATCAAACTTCAAATTGAATGAAATGAACAGAACTTCTACCCGGTTAGTGATTATACATAAAACCTTCACAACTTTTCCCTCTGAGGTAAAAGGCTCATTTAGCTTGAATAAATTCACTTTTCCCTCTGAGGTAAAAGGCTCATTTAGCTTGAATAAATTCACTTTTCCCTCTGAGGTAAAAGGCTCATTTAGCTTGAATAAATTCACTTTTCCCTCTGAGGTAAAAGGCTCATTTAGCTTGAATAAATTCACTTTTCCCTCTGAGGTAAAAGGCTCATTTAGCTTGAATAAATTCACTTTTCCCTCTGAGGTAAAAGGCTCATTTAGCTTGAATAAATTCACTTTTCCAAAAATACATTTCCTAGTGAACTGGGCATTGTTGAAATATAAAACTACTGTACCTTACTGCTTACAAAATAACTCAATAATATATATTTAATATTTGTATATATATATATATATATTTATAAACAGGGTGGTTCAAGCCCTGAATGCTGATTGGCTGACAGCCGATCAGGGTATAACAAAACATGTATTTTCACTGCTCTAATTACCTAGGTAACCAGTTTATAATAACAATAAGGCACCTGTGGGTTTGTGGTATATGGCCAATATACCATGGCTAAGGGTTGTATCCAGACACTCCACATTGTGTCGTGCATAAGAACAGCCCTTAGTCGTGGTATATTGGCTCATATACCACACCCCCTCGGTCCTCATTGCTTAAATGTACAGCACCAGTCAGAAGGTTTAGAACACCTCCTCATTCAAGGGTTTTTCTTTATTTTACTATGTTCTACATTGTAGAATAATTAGTGAAGACATTAACACTATTAAATAAAACATATGGAGTCATGTAGTAACCAACAAAGTTTTCAACAAATATTTGAGATTCTTCAAAGTAGCCACCCCTTTGCCTTGATGACAGCTTTGAACACTCTTGGCATTCTCTCAACCAGCTTCATGAGAAATTCACCTGGAATGCATTTGAATTAACAGGTGTGCCTTGTTAAAAGTTAATTTGTGTAATTTCTTTTTTTCTTAATGCTTTTGAGCCAATTAGTATGAGCCAACAGAAGATAACCCTATTTGGTAAAAGACCAAGTCCATATTATGGCAAGAACAGCTCAAATAAGCAAAGAGAAACAACAGTCCATCATTACTTTAAGACATGAAAGTCAGTCAATCCGGAACATTTCAAGAACTTTTAAGGTTTCTTCAAGTGCAGTTGCAAAAACCATCAAGAGCTATAATGACACTGGCTGTCATGAGGACCTCCACAGGAAAGGAAGACCTACATTTACCTATGCTGCAGAGGTTAAGTTCATTAGAGTTACCAGTGTCAGACATTGCAACCCAAATAAATGCTTCACAGAGTTCAAGTAACAGACACATTTCAACATCAACTTTTCAGAGGAGAGTGGGTGAATCAGGCCTTCATGGTCGAATTGCTGCAAAGAAACCACTACTATAGGACACCAATAAGAAGAAGAGACTTGCTTGGGCGAAGAAACATGAGCAATGGACATTAGACTGGTGGAAATCTGTACTTTGGTCTGATAAGTCCAAAATGTTTTGGTTCCAACCGCTGTGTCTTTGTGAGATGCAGAACAGGTGAATGGATGATCTCTGCATGTGTGGTTCCCACCGTGAAGCATGGAGGAGGAGGTGTGCTGGTATGGGGGTGCTTTGCTGGTGACACTGTCAGTGATTTATTTAGAATTCAAGGCACACTTAACCAGCATGGCTATCGCAGCACTCTGCAGCGATACACCATCCCATCTGTTTTGTGCTTAGTGTGGCTGGACAATGACACCCCCAGGCTGTTTAAGGGCTATTTGGCCAAGAAGGAGAGTGATGGAGTGCTGCATCAGATGACCTGGCTTCCACAATCACCCAACCTCAATCCAATTGAAATGGTTTGGGATGAGTTGGACAGCAGAGAGAAGGTGAAGCAGCCAACAAGTGCTCAGCATATGTGGGAACTTCTTAAAGACTATTGGAAAAGAATTCCAGGTGAAGCTGGTTGAGAGAATGCCAAGAGCCAAGCTGTCAAGCTGTCATAAAGGAAAATGGTGGCTACTTTGAAGAATCTCAAATATAAAATATATTTAGATTTGTTTAACACTTTTTTTGGTTACTACATGACTCCATATGTGTCATTTCATAGTGTTGATGTCTTCACTATTATTCTACAATGTAGAAAATAGTAAAAATGAAGAAAAACCCTGGAATGAGTAGGTGCGTCCCAGCTGTTGACTGGTACTGTATCCAGTCAAAAGGTTGGACACACCTACTCATTTCATGAATGAGGCAGGGTTTGTCAGCTAGGTTTGGCCCCGGGCCACATTTTTTTCTGAGCCAACAGTCGGCAGGCCAGAAAATAATTTGTATATAATATTAGCACAATTAATTGTCCTTCACTACAAATCAAACAACATTTTTAACACATCTGATTAGTACTTATTAATACGTTTTTGTGACAATAATATACACATTTTGATCTCATTACGCTCATAAAATCACCAATATCTCTATTCAATTATTATTATTATTTCTCTGTGCTTTGATTGGTGGGGATAAACAGGTGTATGTAGCCGACTGTAGCCACTACCCTTTTTAAACATAATTTTTTTAAAAATAATTTCAGAACAATTAGCTTGATAGCAAGAGAAAATGTCGCTCTGAAAAAAGTATGAAAAGAACGTTGGATAATGAAAATCGGAGGTTTCCAGGGAGGAATGTACAGAGAGATATGCATTCATCTAACCATCTTTCTCCAATGCCAAGCCAGTGTGTCTTATTTGCATTGAAAATATCTCTGTTTGCAAAAATAATTTAACCTCAGACGTCATTATGAATCTGAGCATGGAACTTTCAAAGTTGCCTTCCCGCCCCAGAGGCCCGACGCAGAACAATTGAAGCGTTCACTGCAAGATACACACACAGATTTTTTTGGCTGACATATTCTGTCACTTAAACCGGTTAAATCTGCAGTTACAAGGAAGAAGGAAACAGTCGTGGACTTGAGGCCTTTGCTTGGAAGCTTGAGTTGTTGGATTTAGACTTGTCCTCTGGAAGGATACTGCACTTCAGCACACTGAAGAAACGACAGGCAGAGGGACCAGGCCACAGCATCGTCACAGAGCTGATGGAAGACTTCAGCACACTGAAGAAACGACAAGTAGAGGGACCAGGCCACAGCATCGTCACAGAGCTGATGGAAGACTTCAGCACACTGAAGAAACGACAAGTAGAGGGACCAGGCCTCAGCATCGTCACAGAGCTGATGGAAGATATCATCAAGCAGCTGAGGGACATCTTCTCCACCAGATTTGAAGACTACTGCAGCCTAACTCGCCCAAGGACGTCTGTACGTGACCATCTCACAGTCTGCCCAGATGGAGAATTCTCCTCCCTTGCTAAGAAAGCGATACCCTCGATGGATGAGGCCGCAATTCAAACAGATAATTGAATTCCAGACATCATCATTCAAATCAGGGATGAGATCAGGAGTGTCGAGTCCTTGTGTGTGTTTTGGGTGTCAGAGGAATACAACGGAATAAAGAAACATGCCTTTTATGTGCTGACAATGTTTGGATCGATTTACACCTGCAAGTGAAGCTTGAGTTGTAGCTCAGCCAGTTAAGTTCTTTATATGGGCCTTCGCCCCCACATAGCCTAGCTCAGCCAGTTAAGTTCTTTATATGGGCCTTCGCCCCCACATAGCCTAGCTCAGCCAGTTAAGTTCTTTATATGGGCCTTCGCTCTGAAGAAGTAGCTTCCCATCTCCACTTGAAAGGGGTCCGGTATCCAGTCGTCTTGTCTCCTGTTCTCCAATTAAGCCCTCTTGTTGTTTGTAAAGTCAAATAAAAATGGATATTATTGTTGAAATTACGTACTCTACTGGTGTAGGTTTTCTCCATCTGTTGCTGGGCAACACTTGCATAACAAGTTAGCAATATTTTCAGCACTAGGTGCTGTTCACCTCCTATTGGTTGTGCTGCAGGTCCAGCTTTACGTTTCAGCACCAGGCGCTGTTCACCTCCTATTGGTTGTGCTGCAGGTCCAGCTTTACCTTTCAGCACCAGGCGCTGTTCACCTCCTATTGGTTGTGCTGCAGGTCCAGCTTTACGTTTCAGCACCAGGCGCTGTTCACCTCCTATTGGTTGTGCTGCAGGTCCAGCTTTACCTTTCAGCACCAGGCGCTGTTCACCTCCTATTGGTTGTGCTGCAGGTCCAGCTTTACGTTTCAGCACCAGGCGCTGTTCACCTCCTATTGGTTGTGCTGCAGGTCCAGCTTTACGTTTCAGCACCAGGCGCTGTTCACCTCCTATTGGTTGGGCTGCAGGTCCAGCTTTACGTTTCAGCACCACTAAATGGTCCGCTGCCTGCTTCATTAGTTGACCATCTCCTCCTCTCTCTCCTCATGAATGAAGGTAAAATGTAACTTTTGCATTATTTAGGTGAGGTAACTTCCTTCTTGGGACATTGCATTTGGGAGTTTTTGCTTCTCTGGTCCGATGTATATATTTTTTAAATTAATAAAATATTAATTAATTTGGGGGGAGGGGGGTAATATTACTGGAGGGCCAGATTGGCCCGCTGGCCGCCATTTGGGGAACCCTAGAGACTCAGAAGAGTTTCAACAATGTGTGTGTGTCTATATCAAATCAAATATTTAGCAGATGTTTTTGCTGGTGTAGTGAAATGCTTGTGTTCCTCGCTCCATCAGTGCAGTAATATCTAATAATTCACAACAATACACAAATGTAAAAAATAAAAGAATGGAATTAAGAAATATATAAATATTAGGACGAGCAATGTCGGAGTGGCATTAACTAACATTTTTGTCCAGATGGGATAGGGCAGTGTGCAGTATGATGGCGATTGCATCGTCTGTGGACCTATTGGGGCGGTAAACAAGTTGAAGTGGGTCTAGGATGTCAGGTAAGGTAGAGGTGATATGATCCTTGACTAGCCTCTCAAAGTACTCCATGATAACAGAAGTGAGTGCTACAGGGAGATAGTCATTTAGTTCAGTTACCTTTGCTTTCTTGGGTACAGGAACAATGGTGGACATATTGAAGCAAGTGGGGACAGCAGACTGGGATAGGGAGAGATTGAATATGTCCGTAAACACTCCAACCAGCTCGTCTGCGCATGCTCTGAGGACGCGGCTAGGGATACCATCTGGGCCGGCAGCCTTGTGAGGGTTAACACGCTTAAATGTCTTACTCACATCGGGCACAGAGAAGGAGGGGGTGGGGCACGTTGTTATCCTTAAAGAAGGTGTTCAGTTTGTCCGGGAGCAAGGCGTCGGTGTCCAGGAAGTGGCTGGTTTTCCCTTTGTAATCGTCTCATGTCTGAGCCGTTGAATTGCATTTTGCCTGTTTGATTGTCTTACGAAGGAGATAACTGGACTGTTTCCAGTCATCTTGCCATGGTTAAATGCAGTAGTTCACGCTTTCAGTTTTGAGCAAATGCCGCCATCTATCCACGGTTTCTGGTTTGGGTAGGTTTTAATAGTCACAGTGGGAACAACATCCCCTATGCACTTCCTGATGAACTCATTCACTGTGTCTATGTATACGTCCATGCAATTCTCAGAGGCAACGCGGAACATACAGTATGCCAGTCCGTGTGATCAAAACAATCTTGAAGCATGGATTCTCATTGGTCAGACCAGTGTTGAATAGACCTTAGCAAGGGTACTTCCTGTTTGAGTTTCTGTCTATAGGAAGGGAGGAGCAAAATGGAGTTGTGATCTGATTTGCCAAAGGGAAGGTGGGGGAGGGCCTTGTAGGTATCCTGGAAGAGGGAGTAGCAGTGATCCAGTGTTTTTCCAGCGCGAGAACTACACTCAATGTGTTGATAGAACTTCGGTAGCGTTTTCCTCAAATTTGCTTTGTTAAAATCCCCAGCTACAATAAATGCAGCCTCAGGATATGTTTTTTCCAGTTTGCAAAAAGTCCAGTGTAGTTCCTTGAAGGGCCGTCGTGGTATCTGCTGTAACTACAACGGCTGTAACTATAACTAAAGAGAATTATCTTGGGAGGTAATACGGTCGGCATTTGATTGGGAGATATTCTAGGTCGGGTGAACAAAAGGACTTAAGTTTCTTTACGTTATGACAATCACACCATGAAACATACACCACCACCTTTCTTCTTCCTGGAGAGGTGTTTTTTCCTGTCTGCACGATGTACTGAGAACCCAGCTGGCTGTATGGACGGGGACAGTGTATCCGGAGGGAGCCATGATCCTTTGAAACAGAGTATGTTACAGACCCTGATGTCTCTCTGGAAGGAGATCCTCGCCCTGGTGCTCACCTACTTTATTGTCCATAGACTGAACATTAGTGAGTAATATCTCTGATTAATACTGCTTTCATCACTATGGTAAGGTCATCTCTGTTTAATACTGCTTTCATCCCTACACTAAGGTCATCTCTGTTTAATACTGCTTTCATCCCCACATTAAAGTCATCTCTATTCTACACTGTGAGAGGGAGTGAGGGAGGGAAATAGAGAGTGGGGGGGGGGGGGGGCGTAGAGAGAGAGTGGAAACGAGGGAAGGAGGGAGTGGGAGAGAGTGGAAGGGAGGAAGAGCGACAGAGAGGGAGAGAGAAATAGAGAAAGAGGGAGGGAGGGAGGGAGGAGTGCAGAGATACACCAACACAATTCTTCCTGTTCAGCCCTGTTACACACAGACTTACTATGGAGAGAGGGAGAGAGGTGTTCCTAGTAGAGAGGGGTTCCTAGTAGAGAGGAGTGTCCTAGTAGAGAGGGTGTTCTAGTAGAGAGGGGTTCCTAGTAGAGAGGAGTGTCCTAGTAGAGAGGGGTTCCTAGTAGAGAGGGGCTTCCTAGTAGAGAGGAGTTCCTAGTAGAGAGGG
This sequence comes from Oncorhynchus kisutch, assembly GCF_002021735.2. Classification (NCBI taxonomy): domain Eukaryota; kingdom Metazoa; phylum Chordata; class Actinopteri; order Salmoniformes; family Salmonidae; genus Oncorhynchus; species Oncorhynchus kisutch. The sequence continues at coordinate 19,232,349 of NW_022261983.1, forward strand.
GCATCCTAGTAGTTAGGGGTTCCTAGTAGAGAGGGGTTCCTAGTAGAGAGGGGTTCCTAGTAGAGAGGGGCATCCTAGTAGTTAGGGGTTCCTAGTAGAGAGGGGTTCCTAGTAGTTAGGGGTTCCTAGTAGAGAGGGGTTCCTAGTAGAGAGGGGCATCCTAGTAGTTAGGGGTTCCTAGTAGAGAGGGGTTCCTAGTAGAGAGGGATTCCTAGTAGAGAGGGGTTCCTAGTAGAGAGGGGTTCCTAGTAGAGAGGGGTTCCTAGTAGAGAGGGGCGTCCTTGTAGAGAGGAGTTCCTAGTAGAGAGGGGCATCCTAGTAGTTAGGGGTTCCTAGTAGAGAGGAGTGTCCTAGTAGAGAGGGGTTGCTAGTGAACAGGAGTGTCCTAGTAGAGAGGGGTTCCTAGTAGAGAGGGGTTCCTAGTAGAGAGGGGTTTCTAGTAGAGAGGGGTTCCTAGTAGAGAGGGGTGTCCTAGTAGAGAGGGGTTCCTAGTAGAGAGGGATTCCTAGTAGAGAGGGGTGCCTAGTAGAGAGGGGTTCCTAGTAGAGAGGGGTTCCCAGTAGAGAGGGGTTTCTAGTAGAGAGGGGTTCCTAGTAGAGAGGGGTTCCCAGTAGAGAGGGGTTCCTAGTAGAGAGGGGTTTCTAGTAGAGAGGGGTTCCCAGTAGAGAGGGGTTCCTAGTAGAGAGGGGTTCCCAGTAGAGAGGGGTTCCTAGTAGAGAGGGGTTCCCAGTAGAGAGGGGTTCCTAGTAGAGAGGGGTTCCTAGTAGAGAGGGGTTCCCAGTAGAGAGGGGTTCCCAGTAGAGAGGGGTTCCCAGTAGAGAGGGGTTCCTAGTAGAGAGGGTTCCCAGTAGAGAGGGGTTCCTAGTAGAGAGGGGTTCCCAGTAGAGAGGGGTTCCTAGTAGAGAGGGGTTCCTAGTAGAGAGGGGTTCCCAGTAGAGAGGGGTTCCCAGTAGAGAGGGGTTCCTAGTAGAGAGGGGTTCCCAGTAGAGAGGGGTTCCTAGTAGAGAGGGGTTCCCAGTAGAGAGGGGTTCCTAGTAGTTAGGGGTTTCTAGTAGAGTTAATGGGTCTCTATAGGGAGTAAACTTGTTACCTTGTACCTTGTTATTTAGCTACTTCTTTTAATATCTCTCACCGTTTTACATCTGGTCTGGGATCAGCAAACCGTTTTACATAGAATCTGGTCTGGGATCAGCAAGCTGTTTTACATAGAATCTGGTCTGGGATCAGCAAGCTGTTTTAAATAGAATCTGGTCTGGGATCAGCAAGCTGTTTTAAATAGAATCTGGTCTGGGATCAGCAAGCTGTTTTAAATAGAATCTGGTCTGGGATCAGCAAGCTGTTTTAAATAGAATCTGGTCTGAGATCAGCAAGCCGTTTTACATAGAATCTGGTCTGGGATCAGCAAGCTGTTTGGTGTGTTCTGTCTCCTTCACTTTGATGTTTCCCTGGCATTGTTTTCTCCTCCCATGGCTGTTGTTGTTTGGGATGATTTTTAAAACACGGCCACCTGTTTCCTGACAACTAGACGCCACCTGAGTTATTCATGAACTAGAAGAAGAAGATTTCTTTTAACTTTCACATTCAATTCCCAGAACTTACTCTCTTGGAGTAACACACACACACACACACACACACACACACACACACACACCCACACACACACACACACACACACCCACACACACACACACACACACACACACACACACACACACACACACACACACACACACACACACACACACACACACACACAGTTTATCCTGTTACACACACACACACACACACACAGTTTATCCTGTTAGTGTAATGAATTCAGAGATAGTAAATGTTTTATATGTGTCTCAGCTACTTAGGGTATATTGACAGACTGAGCCCTCTCTCTACTTCTCCTTGGCTGTCTCCCAAATGGCACCCTGTTCCCTATATAGTCCACTACTTTGACCAGAGCCCTATAGAGCCCTGTTCCCTATATAGTGCACTACTTTGACCAGACCCCTATAGAGCCCTGTTCCGTATATAGTGCGCTACTTTGACCAGAGCCCTATAGAGCCCTGTTCCCTATATAGTGCACTACTTTGACCAAACCCCTATAGAGCCCTGTTCCCTATATAGTGCACTACTTTGACCAGAGCCCTATAGAGCCCTGTTCCCTATATAGTGCACTACTTTGACCAGAGCCCATTAGAGCCCTGTTCCCTATATAGTGCACTGCTTTGACCAAACCCCT